>NC_080539.1:299983515-300283515 GCF_028640845.1 Ahaetulla prasina | reverse complement strand
GTCACACTTGGCCAATAAAATTCTATTCTATTCTATTCTATTCTATTCTATTCTATTCTATTCTATTCTCAGGAGATGTCTTATTTTGGGGAAAACAGGATATATTTATGCAACTGAAAGCAAGTTCTTAGAGTGAGTAGATATAGGGTCCAATCTGGATTGGTCACTGGGACCGGAGGTTTAGTTTTTTGAGCTTTCAGACTCATGCTGGAGCCCATCTTCAGGGAACTTCTCTCTAGCAGAGTGTGTCTTTTGCCTATTCTGTGTGTGATATTTATATGGTGCCTGTTGTGTGTGGCTTTTTAGTTGTTTATTGGGATGTTAATAGCAAACCTCTGCCTAATACACTAAGGCAGAAGCTTGTCCATCCCAAGGATAACAAATTGAGCAATGTGATATAAGCAGCACAATACAGTGAGACATGTACAGATTGTATATTGGAGAAACAAAACAACCACTTCACAAATGCATGGCACAACATGCCCATCAGGACAAGATTCAGCAGTCCATCTGCTTTTGAAAAACAAAGGTCACTCTTTTGAAAATAGCAAAGTCCACATTCTGGACAGAGTGGACTGCTGGTTTGAAAGAGGGGTCGAAGAGGCCATCTACATTAAGATTAACAGTCTCTCTCATCAAAGGGGGAGGGATATGACACCACCTATCTCCTGTTTACAACACAATCCTTTCAGCAGTTCTGAAAAGGTTCCACAGCCGTTTGTATTATTCAGGTGACCCTGAGGGCACAGTTAGACCTCCAAGTGCCTCAACGACTCTCAGAAAAAATGCCAATGACCAGATGATTGCAAGGAATGTAAATCATTTCCTCCTCCACCATTCAGTCAGAACTGAAGAAGCTTCTTGGATGAGAAGTGAAACATTTTCAAGGAAAAACAAAGACCAGTTGCCTTTTGAAAAAGGACCTTTGGGACACCTGAAGGCCTAGTTCTCCCCCAATGTGCTATGTTATACAAATCTGCTGTGATTATGAGAGTTTGTATCTAGCTCCCACTTACTGAGCACATACAGGAAAGCAGGGAGGGAGGGAAAAAGACATTGTGAAGTTTCCTTTTCAAAATTCAAAAATACTTCCTGACTCATTAGAGACTCAAATTTTCTGGGCCAACTGCCACCCATCCATCTTAATTATTTGTATAGTCTATAATGTTCATAAAATATATGTGCATGTACAGAAAGCTACAAAATATAAATGTCAGACACTGCTTCAACCACAATTGTTTATGGACTAAGGCATTTTCCACAATTTCTGATGTTAGTTAAGTGTATAAGAGAAAGTATGAAATTTTGAAAATCGTAATAAAAATCTTACTTGGGTAAATGATCCATCCTCGTGACACTCTGGAACGAAGACCGCTTCTTGTGGCTTCTTCACTTGATCCAGTGCTTGAGCTCTTTCTAATCTGCATTTGCTCTGACCAGCATCTATGAAGAAAATCCATTCAGAATTTAAATAAAGGTAAGCAATATATCAAAAGCTTATGACATTTCAATGAAAGTAACTGCAAAAGAAAAACTTAAACAATCCGGTTTTGCTGAACATTTATTTATATACAGAGTCTTCAAGATATTTTTAATTATTCACCCATCAGCGTGTCAATATCAGGGATTATTTATTTATTTATTTTATTTATTTATTTTGTCACAACAATATATGTAGGAATCATACAAAGATTATATAGTATATAAACATATATGAGTAAATATAAGGAGGTATAAGCATATATATAGAAAGAAGAAAAGAAAAACAATAAGACAGGAACGGTAGGGCACGTTTGTGCGCTTATGCACGCCCCTTATGGTCCTCTTAGGAATGGGGTGAGGTCAATAGTAGAAAGTTTTTGGATAAAACTTTTAGGATTGTGGGAAGAGACAACAGAGTCAGGTAAAGTATTCCAAGCACTGATGATTCTGTTACAGAAGTCATACTTTCTGCAATCTAGATTAAAGGGTTGACATTAAGTTTAAATCTATTAGTTGCTCTAGTATTATTGCAATTAAAGCTGAAGTAGTCTTTAACAGGAAGGACATTACAGTAGATGATTCTGTGAGTTAAGCTTAGGTCACAGAATATAACAATATAATTATAACAGTATATAACAATATAACAATATAATTATAACAGTAGACCTAGGTCCCAAAGCTGCTTTTTCTAAAAGAATGCCCATGACCATCTGTCTGCAAGGAATATAAATTCTTCCATTCACCACCATCCACCATTTAAATATTTAGTTAAGTCTTGGAGCCTGTAGCCATGGTTTGTGGCTATAACAGGTATTTCAGGAGGGGTCCATGGTGAAGAAAAGGTTGAGTTCTAAGCTATTAAGGTGTCCTTCACCTCTCAAACTTAACCTTTCCAGAAAATAAGACATGACAAATTCTACCAATTAGAAGACTGTGAAAGATTAAGAATGGTATCTTGATTCCCAATGTTTATTATGATCATCATGATGCTCTGATCTGACATCATTAATTTAATTTGAAAATAACAGTTGTTTCTGTGGCACATTAGCTTGCAGCCCTCAAAAAAGCCTCATATTCTGCCGATCAATAGCAATAGGACTAGGTGTTTTGCTAATATGATTTATTGGGTTAGGGATTTTCTGCCTTCACTGTGAGTTGTATTGTGTTGCGGGGGGTGCACTGAGGGAGCTCAACCAATCTCATTGTACATATGTTGTGGGCTGACAATAAAGATTTGAAATTTGAAATCATTATTTTAATCCTTTACTCTCTTATTAACATACTCAGCCTCCTTTCCAGGCAATTTTATTTGCCAAAGATGTCTGAATAATTCTTTTTAGGCAAACACATACTGTGTTTCCCTGAAAATAAGACAGAGTCTTATTTTCTTTTGAATCCCGAAATAAGGGCTTGGGCACAACATAGCTGCTTGTAAGCTGTTTGCCCAAGGCCATGTCCGTGTCCTCATGTCCCTACGCCCGGCTTTTCGGGAGCCCACTCATAAGAGAGCAGCCACCCGGCATCTCTTGCCATGTAGTGCCCACTGGGCGGCCTGCGCACTCACAGACGGGAGTTCCACAGAGAGAGGCTCCCTCCGCACACTGCCATCAAGCCCCTCTCCTCCCATGGGGGGATGGAATGTGAGCGGTCCGAAGGCGCCAAGCCATGCGAGCATCTGTCTCCCTCACCCCCCGCTCACATGCCTCCTAGTCCTCACCACATCTATGTGGGCAAAGCCAGTAAGCACCCAGCTGGAAGTGGAGAAGAGGACCAGCTGCCTGCTGCCAAGTCTTCCGGGAGCTGGAGCAGCTGCATGGAGCTGAAACCATAGAGCAGGAAGTGCACTCCCAGAGCGGCCACTGCCAGAAGATTCTCTGTGTCAGCTGTAGCCACTTTGGGAGTGTGCTTCCCGCTCTATGGTTCCAGCTCCATGCGGCTGCCCCAGCTCCTGGAAGACTCAACAGCAGGCGGCTGGCCCAACCGGCCTCTTCTCCACTTCCAGCAGTTTCCAGCTGGGGTTTGGAAGCCACAGAGGAAGCCATCCTCAGTGCTGGGATGATGGCAGCGTGGACTCCTCAAGGACCTGATGCTCACCGGCTTCACCCACATCGTGATCCTGGGATACCGCTCAATTGGTGCATGGCGCTCTGCCTGGCTGGAGGGGGTGTGTGTGCTGGGTGGGCACCATGTGGCAAGAATTGCCGGGCGGCTGCTCTCTTGCGAGCAGGGTGGGAGTTTTCAGGCGAGGGGGATGGATGGATGGATGGATGGATGGATGGATGGATGGGAGGCAGGCGAGCGCCAAGAACACTGGGGAGAGATAGAACAGAGAGGCAGCTCCTGATCAGGTCAGCTGACCTGTGGGTCACGATTAGGGAGCCCAGCTGCCATTAGCTGACCAGGGAAGGGAAGGGCTGCCTCCTGTGCTGCCCACACCCACCCCTTCACTAAGGCTTATTTTCAGGGGAGGGCGTATATTTACGCCCACCCAAAAATCAGGGTTGGATTATTGCTTGGATTGCTCTCGCTTGGATTATTGTAATGCTCTCTACATGGGGCTCCCCCTGAAGTGCACTCGGAGGCTTCAGTTAGTCCAGAATGCAGCTGTGCGGGTGATAGAGGGAGCTACGCGTAGCTCCCATGTAACACCGCTCCTGCGCAGACTGCACTGGCTACCTGTGGCCTTTCGAGTGCACTTTAAGGTGTTGGTTACAACCTTTAAAGCGCTCCATGGCTTAGGGCCTGGGTACTTACGGGACCGCCTGCTGTTACCACATGCCTCCCACCGACCCGTACGCTCTCACAGAGAGGGACTTCTCAGGGTGCCGTCCGCCAAACAATGTCGGCTGGCGGCCCCCAGGGGAAGGGCCTTCTCTGTGGGGGCTCCCACACTCTGGAACGAGCTTCCCCCAGGTTTACGCCAAATACCTGACCTTCGGACTTTCCGCCGCAAACTGAAGACACACCTTTTTATTTGCGCGGGGCTGGCTTAAATTGAATTTTAAGTGTTAAATTTTATTAATTTTAAATGGGGTTTTAGTGTATGGTAAATTTTTAAATTTTCAGGCTAATTTAAATAAGTTTTTTAAATTCCCTTTTAATTGTATTTTGTATTGTTCGTTTTATTCTGCCTGTACACCACCCTGAGTCCTTCGGGAGAAGGGCGGTATAAAAATCAAATAAATAAATAAATAAATAAAGGGTTGCCTTATTTTCAGGACATGTCATATTTTGGGGAAAACATGGTATTTCCAATTTATCTATCTAGCTTAAACAGCATCAAATTGAGTTATGAAAAAATACACTTAATATTTCTATCCCACATGAAAAGAAATACCCTTTTAAATTCCTTACCTTTACATCTGCCTCGATGTGCCACATTCAGATTGGAATCCTTGCACTTGGCTCTCTGATAATCACACATTGATTCATAAGTCCTGCCATCAGAAGCGCAGAGAGGCTTGACAGCAGATCTGGAGCACTGAAGGTTACATTGAGGATCTTGGTCGTGATCACTTATTAAAAACTAAAGACAGCAGAATAGGTAAAAAAAAATGTAATCTTTTGAAATAATCTATAGATTTAAAAAAAAAGTACAGTGAATTTGAATGCACCTTATGTTATATATTAGAGGGACATGGTGGCTCAGGGGCTAGGAAGCTGAGCCTGTTGATCAAAAGGTTGGCAGTTCAGCGGTTTGAATCCCTAGTGCTGCCGTGTAACAGGGTGAACTTCCGTTACTTGTCACAGCTTCTGCCAACCTAGCAGTTCGAAAGCACGTAAAAAATGCAAGTAGAAAAAATAGGGACCATCTTTGGTGGGAAGGTAACAGCCTTCCATGCGCCTTTGGCTTTGAGTCATGCTGTGGCCACATGACCACAGAGATGCCTTCGGACAGCGCTGGCTCTTTGGCTTTGAAACAGAGATGAGCACTGCCCCCTAGAGTCAGGAACGACTAGCACGTATGTGCAAGGGGAAACTTTACCTTTACTATGTTATATATTATAATTATCAACTATATTATACTGGGCCCCACTTTGACAGTCTTTTGGAAGGCCTGAAGATGTTTTGTCAGCAGGCCTGAGGAACCCAGAGTGCGATGGAGCCCATCAAATGCTTATTTAATCGTGTGCTGTCACCAGTATGTGTGGGTGTGGGAGGGTTATTTTTATTTTTTCTATTTTGTGTTTTTACTATTTGTAAGCCACCTAGAGTTGCTGTGAGCGAGTATGCAGCTATATAAATATTCTAAATAAAACAAATAGTATATAGCCATGATGGCAAACCAATGGCACAGATGCCACAGGTGGCGCACAGCGCCCTCTCTGTGGGCACATGAGCCATGACCCCAGTTGAGCTCCACCATGCATGCGCATGTGCCTCCCGCCAGCCAGCTGGTCATTGGGTCTCTGCCGCACATGCGCAAGGACATGGGGGCATGGGGTGCACGCATGCACGGAGCTGTGGGGCACGTGCAGGGGGCCACATATGCATGCATGGGGCAGGGCACTTGCACAGGGGCCTTGTGCGCATTGCATTTGGGCTTTCAGTCCAGAAAAGGTTAGCCACCATTGGTATATAGTATAATTTTACTGAAAAATTTGAATAGAATAAAAGATAGTGCAAACCAGAAAAGAAAAAAGAGAAAAAAGAATGCAAGAGAAAAAAGAAAAAATGGCCATTTATATTATTAACTATTATATGAATATCTCATTAACTATTATACTTTTATATGTTCTCCATCCTTAAAACTCAGTAATAACTCTAGGCCAGTAAACTTGGGTAAGCACCACATCTTGTAATAGCAACATAATCACAGAAGGCTAATTTCAAAAGCAAATTTCCCCACCAAATCAAAACAATGTCAACATTTTTGTTCTTTTCTCTATGAGGGATCCTAGGCATTCTGAGCTTGGTTGCACTGTTAATGTTACTTACTATGAAGGCAATGAAATATCTGGAAAAAAGCAACCACTATTGTATCATTGGGAAAATTTAAATTATTTAAAACTGTACATACTTTTTATGTAAACTGGCTAAAATGGTGCTTAACTGTTCCAAGCATGATTTTTTAGATGTTGAAATTTGTCTACCTGAAATATGCACTTTTGACAAGTTAGACTAAACATCTTTTTTCACTTTAGTTATTTTTGAAACATTGTGATGGACAGAATTAAAAACTGACTATACTGCATGTCAATCAGTTTCTTTGGAGAAAGTCTCCTGTAACAGTAGACAGAAGACATGCAAAGTTCACACTTCATATGATTCTTATTCTGCATGTTCGTTTGCTATTTCTAATCTCAAGATTTTACTAATTGCCAACAAATATTGGCCAGGGTACTTTCTTTTTCTTTAAATAGAATCTCTTGTATACCCGTAGGCATTTCACATTTGAAAAGATTAGATATATTTGCAGCTTCATAAAAGTGACGCAGTTATCTAAGTTCAGACTAGGAAAATAAACTGTACTTCCTTAAATTAGAAACTGGGCTACTGACCCAAGCATCTATAGCACAGCAATATTGTAAATGTTTTATAGCAGCAGCAAACTATTTTCTACAAACTTAATTCTTTGATTGGATAGAAGTACATGTGGGGAATCTGACCCTAGGTCTTTGGCTTGGCTCAAGTCATCTACTCTATGTAC
Organism: Ahaetulla prasina; assembly: GCF_028640845.1. Lineage (NCBI taxonomy): Eukaryota > Metazoa > Chordata > Lepidosauria > Squamata > Colubridae > Ahaetulla > Ahaetulla prasina. Next base: position 300,276,383 of record NC_080539.1, on the reverse strand, counting down.
AAATAATGTCCTACATTCTGATAGAACTGTGCAATATTTTGGATTTTATTTCAAAAGGATTCTTGAGGAAGTATGAGAGAATAACAGGACCTGTTTAAAATGCTTTACTGTTTTTTAAATTTCTGCATGGTTCTTCAATTCTGAATACAACTTTGGAAAAAAAATGAAATTGCCAATTAAAGACATGGCCCTTGGTATTTCAAATCTTGAATTATATCACTAGTATATGCCTTCAACGATCAAATTCTGAACATTTTAATTTATTGTGGATTTCTCTTTCCTGGACCCTTTGAGAAGATTTGTAAAAGTAATCCTCAGGTTACAACTTCAAGTAAGACTGTCTGAATTGCAGTTACTAAGCAATGTTGTTTGTATACGTTCCCTTTTTCTAAAAATTTCTTCTATTCTTTTATTAAATAAATAAATCTAAAAGTTGCAGATAACAACCTGTTGACATACTTCAATAGTGGCCTCACACTTGAATGGACAATCATAATAAGAAAGGAGTGATAAAGCCAAACAATGGGGGAAACTGTCAATTGGCAAAACTGAACAGATGAAGTTCATATTTTAATGTTAAAATTTTAAACATGGTAACTTTAATCCTTTCTGTATGTTATGAGACAAGGAGAAATATTCTAAAAAATTATGTCTTATGTTGCCAACACAAGTTTAAGAACAGCATTTATAGGAGTCCAAAAACTGCAAATTTCATGGATGCTTCAGTTTAGTAGATGAAAAATAAATTGCATGGGAAACCCTATTTAAGTAAAAGAAGCCTTCTCATCACTTCAAGTTAGTTTTTCAATAGAAGCCCGAGCAAAAAAATATTTTGACACCAGAAAGATAACACGTTTGCCAGTGCATTCACATCTGGTTATTGTAACTGAATATCTCCTGCTAGATAATAACCTTAATACCAGATTTTACAATTGTTCAGTTTCTATTCAAAGTGCAACCGTCCTTGGGTGGCAGTTAGAAGAGAGGAACTCTTTGGGAAACCTTCCAAGATAACAGCTGCCCTTAAACCCCTTCCTTTTCAACATGCATTTACACAGGTGCATATTTATGGCCACTTTCCAGACTAATTCCAGCCTCCTTTGACCTGGGAAGAGAGCAAATGCAAGATAAGAGAGGTCAGCCTGGAGTTAAATATGCCCCCCCAAGTCCATCTGCTCCATCTTTCTACACCTCAGCACCATCGCTGACAACAACAACAAACACTGATTAAAGAACTTCAAATGTCTATGAGAAAAGGGCAGATTACTTGCAGCTGTTCAACAGCTGGAACCACTTTTAGAATTTGACCCAGGATGGATCCTTCCCCATAAAGAAGATAAAGAAGAGATGTTTAGCAGTTCCTACCCATGCACATCATAACATACAACTAAGGAGCATATATGAGCTTTTGTGAAATTATAATCAGGTGCCCCAAAGCCTCTGCACTACAGCAGAACCAAGTACGGCTCAATCCCTACCATTCAAGAAGGAAAAAGGATGTGTTGGATTAAAACAAAACAAAGGAACCATGTTTGGGGAAAGAAAATAGAAGAAAAGCAGAATGTTTTAGTGTTCCTCTTCAGTATTTAAAAATAGAAAATTTAGCTTTTAACAACTGACAGATACTAAATGTTTGCAACAAGCCTTTCTTGCTGCTTGATTCACTGAAGTACTTGCAAATCAAAACTATCTTCTTTTATTGCTACAATCTCCTTTGCCACTGTACCTTCACTATCATAAACCTGTAGTGAGTTGTGTGAGTTGTGTGAGTTGTTCGCCTAATCCTTAATAAAAGGAAATATGTTCCTCTAGGTCAGTATTCCTCAACCTTGGCAACTTTAAGATGTGTAGATTTCAACTCCCAGAATTCCCCAGCCAAGAATTGACCTGATGTAGCTGCCAACACTAAATCTTTTCCTAATTTGGAACTATTCTATTTTATTTTAGTAAAATGATTAATAGAAAGGGAACATTGGGTGAATAAAGATAGATCACTCAAGGGTTTGCTGTACTGTTTAGAAACAAAAGTATAACTATTTATTGTTCAGTTTCTATTCAAAGTGCAACCGTCCTTGGGTGGCAGTTAGAAGAGAGGAACTCTTTGGGAAACCTTCCAAGATAACAGCTGCCCTTAAACCCCTTCCTTTTCAACATGCATTTACACAGGTGCATATTTATGGCCACTTTCCAGACTAATTCCAGCCTCCTTTGACCTGGGAAGAGAGCAAATGCAAGATAAGAGAGGTCAGCCTGGAGTTAAATATGCCCCCCCAAGTCCATCTGCTCCATCTTTCTACACCTCAGCACCATCGCTGACAACAACAACAAACACTGATTAAAGAACTTCAAATGTCTATGAGAAAAGGGCAGATTACTTGCAGCTGTTCAACAGCTGGAACCACTTTTAGAATTTGACCCAGGATGGATCCTTCCCCATAAAGAAGATAAAGAAGAGATGTTTAGCAGTTCCTACCCATGCACATCATAACATACAACTAAGGAGCATATATGAGCTTTTGTGAAATTATAATCAGGTGCCCCAAAGCCTCTGCACTACAGCAGAACCAAGTACGGCTCAATCCCTACCGTTCAAGAAGGAAAAAGGATGTGTTGGATTAAAACAAAACAAAGGAACCATGTTTGGGGAAAGAAAATAGAAGAAAAGCAGAATGTTTTAGTGTTCCTCTTCAGTATTTAAAAATAGAAAATTTAGCTTTTAAAAACTGACAGATACTAAATGTTTGCAACAAGCCTTTTTTGCTGCTTGATTCACTGAAGTACTTGCAAATCAAAACTATCTTCTTTTATTGCTACAATCTCCTTTGCCACTGTACCTTCACTATCATAAACCTGTAGTGAGTTGTGTGAGTTGTGTGAGTTGTTCGCCTAATCCTTAATAAAAGGAAATATGTTCCTCTAGGTCAGTATTTCTCAACCTTGGCAACTTTAAGATGTGTAGATTTCAACTCCCAGAATTCCCCAGCCAAGAATTGACCTGATGTAGCTGCCAACACTAAATCTTTTCCTAATTTGGAACTATTCTATTTTATTTTAGTAAAATGATTAATAGAAAGGGAACATTGGGTGAATAAAGATAGATCACTCAAGGGTTTGCTGTACTGTTTAGAAACAAAAGTATAACTATTTATTGTTCAGTTTAAAAAGTCCTCTGAAGCTTGCATTTCTTGAACATGAATAAAACATATCACTTGATAAAATAATATTGCAAACTACTCTATATACTTTTTAGTTTTAGAGAAGTCTCCAATAGATAATCTTTTAGGAAGGAATCAGGCTTGGCTTTATTAATACTTGGTTAGGAGCCATATTTGCTTGAGTAAATAGAATCTATCACTCCAAGAAATTTAACAAAAGAAAATACCTTAAAATTAAAATACCTTAATGTAAGATAATGTTCATTTGCTTTGTTAAATTTTTTTGAGTGATAGGTTCCATTGAGCCATAACAAGCCTCAAGATAAATTAAGTTAGCCTTGTATATATAAACACATGCTAGATACCTCTCTTCCATATGGCTTCCAATGCCAAATCTATTGGCAACATGATGCACAAATAATAGAACAGTCTAGGTATTTTCTGGATGAATGTGAAGTTATTCTATACAAAGAACTTTGTATTTGTTGTTCACGCATACAGCAGCTCTCTCAACTACACAGGAGTGTAATATTAAAACTTAGATCAGCCTTTCCAAACTGGTAGCATACAATGGTACTGGGACCAAATTCCATTATTCCTAGTTTTTGTTCACACACATTGAGAATGCTGAATGTTAAAATACTAGCAAATATGGATGCCAAGGCTAGCTCACATGTTGGGTAGAAAGTATAATCCTGTACCATCACAATGGACCCACAAATGCTATGTTATCTATTGCTCTCTCCAAATGGTCATAAATTAAATTACAGTCAAAAAAATTTTTTTTCTAAAAAAAAACGTAGTGGTCAAAATCTTGCTAGATTTCTCCTGAGATTTTGAATAATTTAGGAATGGAAGCAAGTCCTCATATGATTGCATGCTGTGTCTGAAGATGCTGGCGATCTATTATTAAACGGAGTTCGGATGCAAATGTGTATGAAAACCATTGTATTTTTATACCAATTTTAAAAGAGTTATTGCAATATCAAATATTTATATTTGAGAAGTTTCCTTTCTACTTTCATTTTTAGGCTATTTCTAGACATGTATTTTAATGGATTAATAATAATAATAATAATAATAATAATAATAACAACAACAACAACAACAACAACAACAATAATAATATTTTTATTTATAGACCGCCCTTCTCCCAAAGGACTCAGGGTGGTGTACAGCCACAAATAAAATACAGAAAGAAAACAACACTACAAAACTAAAACCAACCCTTAAAAAAACTATTTAATTTGGCTACTTATAGATAAAAATATTCCCCCTAAAATTTACTAAAAAATTTAAAACCCATAAATCAATTTAATAATATAAAATTTAAGCGAGTCCAGCTAGATTCCTCATATGTTTGCCCTTAGAGTGTTTACCAGCAACTGCATCACTCTAGTCTTACAGTACAGGTAGTCTTCAACTTACGACCACAATTGAGCCCAAAATTTATGTTGCTAAGTGAGATATTTGTTAAGTGAGTTTTGCCCCATTTTACAACCTTTCTTGCCACTGCCAAATCACTGCAGTTGTTAAATTAGTAGTATGGTGGTTAAGTGAATCTGGCTTCCCCATTGACTTTTCTTGTCAGAAGGTCTCAAAAGGTAATCACAAGACCCCAGGACACTGCACAATATGAGACAGATGCCAAGTGTCTGAATTTTGATCACATGACAAGCAGGGGTGGCTTCTACTTACCTTTACTACCGGTTCACAGTGGGATTGCGCACATGCACAGAAGCTTCTTGATGACGTCAGGGTCGGTGGGCGGAGCGTCCCCCCGGTTTTACTACCAGTTCTCAAGAACCAGTCCGAACCGGGGGCAACCCACCACTGATGATAAGGGGGAATGCTGCAACGGCCGTAAGTGAAAAATGCTCATAAATCACTTTTTTTCAGTGATGTTGTAACTTTTAACAGTCACTAAAAATGAAGTGTAACAACTTGAGGACTACCTGTAATTGCTGCTAAATCAAAGGAACCAGATTCAGTGTAGCAATACAAACATCACAAGATAAACAATAATGCAGCATCAACCTTTGCATTATTTTTGAATATCTCTTTGGTAAAGTATTTATGAATAGAATAGAATAGAATAGAATAGAATAGAATAGAATAGAATAGAATAGAATAGAATTTTTTATTGGCCAAGTGTGATTGGACACACAAGGAATTTGTCTTGGTGCATATGCTCTCAGTGTACATAAAAGAAAAGATACGTTCATCAAGGTACAACATTACCTTGTACCCAGTCACATCTCTGATCTAATGCTTCAATTGCTGCTTAGTAACTATATCTTTACATTTTAATAAGCAAATTCTGCTTGTGGCAAATAACATTTAGTACATTTATAAGCACTGCATAATTATAATCTCTAGAATTTCCCTACTTGATACTATAGCTTCATCTAAATACAATTTCTCAAGCTTTTTTTGGTGTTTAAAAAAAAGAGAAAATTGAAATGTTCTCTAGGCAGAAGTAGAGAAGAAGAAGAAGAAGCAGAAGCTACACACCCATCGTATTGTGCCAACTAAACAGAATAGCACATAAAAAAAGAGACAACAATATCCAAAATTATAAGAACCAGAGCAAGGATGGCTCCACAGAGAAGTATTCCTCCCCCAGTCTTTTTCTCTAACTACTTGGCCACATCCTTACAAGGAAGTCTTAAACAACAGGCCTGTGCAAAGGTTCAAAGGAGCATTTCACAAAGCATTCTGCCCAAGTATAAAAGCAGGAACAACCTATTTCTCTACACATGCATGAACACCTACAGATATATCCAGATATAAGCAAAGCAGCTGTTCATATCCATACACAAAGGCTGATAGCCAGAGAAAGTCTTCATAACAGCTGTGGTGAGTCTTCTAGAGGTCATGGCTTTAACCCTTTGAAGGGTGCTTTGTTCACCCTAGGACCCTTGATAAAGCACCCTTTTAGAATGCTTTGTATATTACCATTAGAGCAGGGGTCTCCAACCTTGGTCCCTTTAAGACTTGTGGACTTCAACTCCCAGAGTTCCTCAGCCAGCTTTGTTCTGGGAGTTGAAGTCCACAAGTCTTAAAGGGACCGAGGTTGGAGATCTCTGCATTAGAGGACATTATTGTCTGAACTGAATAAGAATTGAATAAGAATTATTTTTATAGCCCTTCATTTTTAAAGTTTCACTCACCTCTAGTTAAGAGTCCTCCAGCCTCCTCAGAGCCTTTCCAGAACCTAGATAAACTAGTGAAATTTTCTTTCTGGTAAGGAACTGGTTTAAATTTAACCATGTGTAGTGTACGAAAAATGTAAAATTTCCTACAGATTTTAGCTGGCCTGGTCTTGAGCATTTTTCACCAAGGGAAAAAATGAAGAAACTAATCCGAAAAGCAGACCAGAAAACTTGGTCCAGTCCCAGAGAGACAGTATTTTCTATGAGTAATCTGGGCCATTTCAGAGTAAATCTGAAAATGTCAAGGAAACAATAGCTGACAATTAGAGAAAAGTTTCTAAACCAAAACGCCTCAAAGCAAAACAGATTCTTTGCTGTTCAGCAAGACTTGCCCCTCCATCAGCAGGAAGAAAGCTCAGTTTCAAAACCTCTTGAAGCTGTAGAAGTTTTGTTTTGTTTCATGTCAGATTAATACATTATTGTGCAGTAAGTTTTCAAGATGGCTTTTTTTTTTTCTGTCAAGACCACATAGCAAGCCAGAAAGGCAGGAAAGGAGGTCAGGAGCAAGCCAGCTAAAATCCAGAATATTTAAGTCAATATGCCATATACTATTTTATGCTGGCTGAGATTTCCAATCTAAAGACTGCCTTGTAAACCAATATACTTCTGTCCAAATCAATCAATCAATCAACCAATCAATCTTTATTATTGTCACAGACCAGCAAATAAAAGCATTAAAACAATAATAGTAAAAAAAAAAAAAGACAGAGTAATATATTGCGCTTGTTGGTGGATTAACAGTGGACAGTTAAAGTTTGCCTAATTTTATATACAGCATAGAAGAATTTGGCCACGTTCAGAGAAACTACTTCATACCAATCTGATAACAGTAGTTTCAAGTAAAAACGATCAGTAGTTCATGGTTATTTTATTAAGTAAGTTGTTATATATTGAGTCCATGAGTTCATATAGAAGATGCAGGACATGAGCTATAGTTTCAATGGCCCTTTGTCCACAGAGATAAGTCTCAGCACATACGATATTTTTTGAGTATCAGCTGTCCAAAACTGATGTGGGAAAAGCATTGCAGATCGCTAAGGTGAATGCCCTTCGGATTTTTAGAATGTATTTCTGCCCACATCCCATGAAGAAGATGATACATGTAGTACATTGACACACTCAGGGTATATGACCTTTAGTAAGAGTTAGATTTGAATTTGTTTCGAAAATTTGTGGTCTTTAGAGACCCTGAAACTAGATCTAGTTTCCACTTTCTTTTGATTACTATTCTGCATGTTTTTGCATATACCATAAAAGTGCTTACATTGTGTAAAGGATATGCATACATAGCTTTCATAATATTTTTTACTGCTTATGAAAAAAATGAATAAAATAAACTTACTCACACACGGATAAATATATTTGCAGCAATTCTTCCTCTCTATGTACTGTCATTGAAGAACACAGGTAGAAGCTATTCATGGTCAATATAATGCCCCAATCTTTTATTTATTGATTTAAAACAATTAGATAACCGTCCATCTTATACCAAAGATAGCTATTTATACTATTTAGATAACCACCCTTATTCCTCAGGAAGCTCCCAGTCAAGAATTTAAACAATATCAATAATAAAACATAAAAACCATATTAAAACTATTAAAACCATGAATATGAACATCATTATCACATTTCTTCACGTGATAATCAATACGAGATTAAAGAATTGCTTCTTTTCCAGTATCCACATCTTTTCTCTTTCTTTTACACTGCAAAGCTATCTCCTTCTAAAAAAACGTTTGCCATGTTTTCACATTTCCAATTGTTAGTTTGCAGCTGGTGGCACTCCTATTCTGTTCCCTCATGACTTGAGGGGAACTGTTAATGTTGACCTGCAGGAACCAAAGCCATGATGTAGTACTGTACTGCCTCTGAAATGCTCTTCCTGAGGATGTTTGTTTGGTTCTACTATCTTTTCAGCAAAGGGTGAAGACATTTTTATTAGTTCTAACTTTCACTGTGATTAATGGGGGGAGGAATTTTCCCACTTTTTGCTGGGACTATGAACCTTTCACCTCACTCACCAGCTCTCAAACTTTTAGAAGAATTTTGATACCACCCCTTAAGGAGCCTCACTGTTCTCATCCTTGCAACATTCAGTACTCCCATGAGTCAACCTCTGTTCCCTACACCTGATCAATGAGCAAGCACAAAAACTGGTTTCTAGTTAGTTTTCTGCCTATCTCCTCCTAATGAGGTGTTTCTGGTAGTAAAGGAGGAAAAAGGCCTTGTCATTACACAAGGAATAGGAACAAAGGTGCCACGGAAGAACAACTTTTGCGCTGGGGATACAAGACTACTCATCGGTTGGAAAATGGCAGTCTCTCAATTCCAATATTAAAGCTAAACAACTGCTCTCACTGGATTTGCTCTAGTGCTGGGACAAAGCTGGAAGTGAACTGGATTAGTTTCAGAAGCCCCAAAACATCATAGAGATACAACAGTTCAGAACCAATGCCAGCTCAGCAAAGATGCCTTGTGAATAGGACCCTGCATGAATAGCATTGTCAATTTTTGAAGCGTCTCTACAGAGATTCTTCTTTTTCTTCTAATACTCAGCAGTCTCCATAAGACTTGGAACCTTGTAGCAGTGAATTTCCCACAATTGTTTCAGAATATTCAATAATATTTTCTCTGTTAACAGGGTTTTGTTTTGTTTTTAGCTGAAGCCTATATTTTTGGGACCAAAGTTCAGAAATCTGGCCCAGTTTGGAAGGCAGTGAGATTTACTTGAATTCAGGGACCAGGAGATGAAGAGCTAAATGTTAACAATGCATAAGATCTATCTCAAGTTAGAGTAGGATTTAGGAGGCCATACATCTCCTGCCACTTGAGGAAATATTTTTGAAAGGCAGCATAGTTTTGCTCACTGAGCTATACCCACATTAATCACTGCCTATTTAAATTCACAGAAAGGTAACAGTGCTGCACATGTTTTAAATTTTGCATGGGAGACCACCAACAGAATATTTATTGTTTTGTAGAGGAGACAAAAATTGGATCTGACTGCTTGTGGTCACTGTAGCTGAATACTTTCTGGAGAAAAGAATAATAAAATCTATGTCTTATAACAATCCTAAGGCTCAAAGAGCAGTGATGTGATGCAATATCAAGTAATCCAGTTTCTCATTTGGAAACTTATAATTTAAAAACAGAGGCAAATAGTTACAAGGATGTGGGAGGGGGATGACTACAAGAAGACAGACACAATTCAAAAATGTTTATTCTCTCATCAGACAGCACACAGATTTCTCAACCATCCCCAATTTAATGTTCACATTCTCAATACTTTCCTCTCACAAGAGAATTCAATGCTAGTACAGACTACCAGACATATTGCATTTTGATGTCCTAAACAAAGTAAATTGCTTCCTAACTTCATAATTCTATGAGCCCTGTCCCTACTTCTCAATGTTTTTGTGGCATCAATCATTTAACCTGGATTTCAAAGGTCAGTGTCTCTGTAACTGTAATCTTTCGTTCCAAAGAGTAGCTGCAGGACAATATTGAATATAGACCGGGATGCCCTATGCACGGTCACTCACGCCCTCGTGACGTCTCGCCTGGATTACTGCAATGCTCTCTACATGGGGCTCCCCTTGAAGGGCATCCGGAGGCTGCAGTTAGTTCAGAATGCGGCTGCGCGGGTTATAGAGGGAGCCCCTCGGGGCTCCCGTATGACAGCAATCCTGTGCAGGCTGCACTGGCTACCTGTGGCCTTCCGGGTGCGCTTCAAGGTTTTGGTAACCACCTTCAAAGCGCTCCATGGCCATAGGGCCGGGTTATTTACGGGACCGCCTACTGCTACCGAATACCTCTCACCGACCCGTGCGCTCTCACAGAGAGGGACTCCTCAGGGTGCCGTCAGCTAGGCAGTGTCGTCTGGCGACGCCCAGGGGAAGGGCCTTCTCTGTGGGGGCTCCCACCCTCTGGAACGAGCTCCCCCCAGGACTCCGTCAACTTCCGGACCTCCGAACCTTCCGTCGCGAGCTCAAGACACATTTATTCATCTGTGCAGGACTGGCTTAGATTTTAAATTTATAGGGGTTTTAAATTGGTTTTAATATTTATATTTCTATTTTTAATAATTGGGCATTAGAATAAGTTTTTTAATGATTATTTTAATTTGTATATAAATGTTTTATATGCCTGTGAACCGCCCTGAGTCCTTCGGGAGATAGGGCGGTATACAAATATGAATAATAAATAAATAAATAAATAAATAAATATATTCTAGAACAGCGGTCACCAACTGGTGGTCTGTGGACCACTGGTGATCCATGAGAAAATTTTGGTGGCCCACAGAAAAATTATTTGCATTTTTTATATTGCAGTAAATCAGGGGTCCTCAACAGATACGTACAATGAACGTTGTGTTGCTGCAGACAGTCTCTCCCCCTTTGAGGTCTTTTTGTGCGGGTCAGAAGGGGACAGAAATTCTGACTCGGGGTCTGCTTTGGCCTCCTGCTGTGGGGTTTTGGGCGAAGGTTGAAGGGAACTGCCGCTGGTGGTGAAAAGTCAGAGGGCCTCGTTCCAGTGGGACTGCCTCATGGCCTGGAACTGGCTGACCATCTCAGCCCACTGATCCTCCAGGCGCCGGTACCTGGCTTGCACTCCCACAGGTCTTCCCTCTACTTGGAAAGCCTATGCTCCTAGTCCTCAGTGAGGTGCTTCTGCTGAGCCTCCTTCTCGGCCAGATCCAATTTGAATTGAGAGCTTCTTTTGCCAACTCTTTCTAGTAGTGGCTGCTTAGCTCCAACAACTGCTTCCTGTTGGGACCCTAAGGAGCCTGGGCAGGGAGGAGGGGAGAGGAGAGGAGAGGCCAGTGAGGTGCTCCTCGATGTGAGTGACATCAAGTTGGCCACGCCCACCCAGTCACATGACCACCTAGCCACGCCTACACAGCCGGTCATTAGGCAGATCATATTAGTGGTCCGTGGGATTTAAAATTATTAATTTAGTGGTCCCTGAGGTCCGAAAGGTTGGTGACCCCTGTTCTAGAAAGACCTTCTCCAGTCATAAATATTATTTTAGCAACTGCCCAAAGCAATAGATACAATTAGCTGCAATTTGCACTCATTTCATCACAGTGATTATCTCTGTATTAACTTAGATCTGAAATTTTATAAAATGCTATCATTTCTGAATGAAGGAGGAATAGAAAACTCACCAGGTAGTTTTCTGTTCCTCCTTCAAAGAGGGTTTGTTAACATTAGTTTCAAGTAGCATCAGCTTCCCAGATTAATACAGAGAAAAATATTTCTGGCAAAGCCCAATTTGCTTCTGCCTAGCTAAAATATGCCTCTCGCAGATTCATTTGGGGCAACACAATAATTGCCCATAGTAAGTGAAGCCTCACAGAAAAATATCTCAGCTTGTGATATCACCTAGTTTAACAGAAGCCAAATATATAAGTGTTTCAAAATAAACAAAATAAACTAAGTTTAAAAGGAAAATGGCTGTAGAGACATGAGCAGCTGCTGAGTTTCCTTTAGAATTGTGTAATAAGTACCGTTGATACAGACTTTGTTAAAACCAGCCCCAGAAATCTGTTGAATTAGACTAACTCAAAATTAAATGCAATTTTTAAAAGAAATCATCATTAACATCAAGTAATGACATCTGGCCTGTATAATTTCACAGAACTGAAAGTCAAACAATGGATTAAAAAAGAAATAGAACATATATTTTTAAATGAGGGAAGTTTTACAAAAACAAACACATTTGAAAGGTGTTATATACCTGAAACCACATTTTTCCCAAACAACTCCAAATGAAAAGTTGAAAGCTTACAAATTCCCCTTTCCCCAGTCCTCAGCTAGTTTCACAAGTTACCACAGCTTTTTGATGAAAATAAGATCATTCTAAAAGAGTTCCTAAGGTTTATTGTCTAAACAAACAAAGTCTGATTAAATGCATAACTGGGTGTTTAAAAGCCAAATGATGTGCCCCTATATAATCAAGAGGGTTCAGAAACTCTAGTAATGCACCTTTAATTTACACTGTTAGGAAAAGGATCTCAAGACACAATCTGCCTTTCTTTTTTGCATAAGCAGTTTAAACTAGAACCAAGAATGCCCCTTTTACAATATTACAGAATTACATAGTTCCTTGTGAGAGAGAAGTTGAGATAGTTTATCAAAGGCAAAAATAGAATATGGAGGCAAACTGTGAAGTACAAACTGTCTGGAAAGAGATACAGAAATGCTTGCAATAGGAAAAAATGTATTTGCTTTGAGTAACTCAGGAGAATCATGAGTTGACCTTATTTCAGTATTCACAAATATACTGTAAATTAATTCCTGACTTCACATACATTTTCCTTTTATGCCATATTTCTAATCCTATTAGACTGAATTCACATATCGAACTATTCCATGATTTGTTTACTAAGGTAATTTTAGTAAAAAGTGTGAGCCCAGACATGGAATTCAAATAAGAGGCCAAAAAATACTAAGTGGGTAGAATTCTAAAATAGGTCAAGGAAAACATAGTTATACCTAAACTTTTAAGCCATCTTATAAATAAGAAGCTTCATAATCTGTTGAGGCAAATTAACAAGCATGGGAATTCTCCCTAGAGAACAACGTAAACATTACATCATTATACTTCTTCTTTTGGAGCCATCTCTATCAAAAAAAAAAGAAAAATCTTGCCTGAATGCTTTATATGCTTCTCATTGGCTGTCCTTCAATTATTCTTGTTTAGAGCTATGGTCCACAAACAGGAAAAAGTATGTTTATTTAGCAAGCCAAGACAAAAGCATTCCTCTCAAGTGGGAACAAGACTCTAGTTAAGAAGGACAATCTCATCCAAATTTTAGGGCAATTCCAATGCCATTTTACAAATATACACATTATTTTCTGTTTCTCAAATATGATTACAGCAATGAGAGAATTGCTATGCTATGCATAGTAGCTCAACGTCCACAGACTAGAATACATGGAAAAACTCATTGCAGTATAGTTCATGTTTATACTGACAAAATATAGGTGCTTTACTTTTGTTTGATAAATTCTTAAGTAGAATTAGTGTTACTTGCTAGAGACATGGGTGAGCCTCCAGGTCACCATTTCACAGATGTCTTGCTGACCATAGATATTTCTAAACATGCATAATTGGTGGAAAAGGGACACGGTGGCTCAGGGGCTAGGATGTTGAGCTTGTCAATCGAAAGGTCAGCAGCTCGGTGGTTTAAATCCCTAGTGCTACCGTGTAACAGGGTGAGCTCCCATTACTTGTCCCAGCTTCTGCCAACCTAGCAGTTTCGAAAGCACGTAAAAATACAAGTAGAAAAAATAGGGACCACCTTTGGTGGGAAGGTAACAGCGTTCCGTGCGCCTTTGGCATTGAGTCATGCCGGCCACATGACCACGGAGATGTCTTCGGACAGCGTTGGCTCTTCGGCTTTGAAACGGAGATGAGCACCGCCCTCTAGAGCCAGCAACGACTAGCACGTATGTGTGAGTGGAACCTTTACCTTTACCTTATAATTGGTGGCAACACAGACAGTCTTGTTGAGAACAAGCACAATCAAGCATTTACCACAGCAAGAGCTTATGCACATACCATCTGGGCTTGGGAAAAAATCAGGTTTCACACATGTGCATGTCCCACAAATGATCCAAAGCTCTTATTTTAACATCATAAAGTATGATGCACACTTATGATATCCTTAATTTCAAACAGAATTTATGCTGGTCTCTTAGTCAAGTGCTACAGATTAGGCTATTTTAAAGAGTGACATGAGAGGTTCAACCCATTTGCAAACCTACCCCTATTATATAGGTCAGGGGTCTCCAACCTTGGCAACTTTAAGCCTGGCGGACTTCAACTCCCAGAATGCCCCAGCCAGCTTTGCTGGCTGGGGCTTTCTGGGAGTTGAAGTCCGCCAGGCTTAAAGTTGCCAAGGTTGGAGACCTCTGATCTAGGCTGATTACATGTGTACTTCTTACAAAAATGCTATGAAGTCAACTTGTTCCCGAGTGCTGTTTATTCGCTCAAAGCCTGTGCTTTTTGTATTAAAAATAGTCTTGCTCACAGACCTTTGAGAATGCAAAGCAAAATTTATTTAAAAAATGACCGAAGTAGTTATAATAATTGAATTAATATTTGTCCAATAACATGTACAGTATAGTCAAGAATCAAATAAATAGCAGCTTTCCAGGAAGGTGACATTAACCAAGTTTAAGTGTGTGAGATTGCTGACCAACTACCAAAAATAGGAAATTTGTCCTTTAAATCAAGCCAGTGCTTAGAAAACTGGAATATTGCCAGTGGTGGGATTCAGCCAGTTCGCACCACTTTGGGAGAACCAGTTGTTAACTTTTTGAGCAGTTTGGTGAACTAGAGAATCAGTTGTTAAATTATTTGAATTCCACCACTGAATATTGCCAAGGTGACACTAATTTTTTAAAAAGAGATTTAGTGGTGATAGAATTACAGATAGATAGATTAACATTTGTCAAAATAATAATCACTAAAAATAATCAAGCACTAGAAAAAATAAACCTGGCTGAAGGAAAATTGCCATAGATCTTGCAAAAATAAATCCTGCTTCACCATCTGTTTCTTGAGAGTGTCAACAAATGATCCAAAAGGCCTATGGATGAAAGTGGCCCTGTCACCACTCCATACTTGGATTTTCAATAAAGCCTTTGACAAGTTCGTAACCAAAGGCTCTTAAATAAATGTAACTATCATGTGATAAGAGACCCTGCAATTCTATGGGGTGCTAGGTAATTACAAAAGGAAAAGCAACGAGGACAAAAAAATTAACAACGTTCCCACAGGAACGAAGGAAGAAAATGAAGTCCATAACATCTGAAACGGATGGTTTTAACTTGTTCATAAATGTTCTTAACTTACCAGAAAGTAGCGGGCTGGCCACTGCTGGATAAAACCAGACTATAGACAAAATTACTACTATGAAGAACTCCCAAAGAATTTCTGTAACCTGGATGAATAGTCAACCAAATGGCAAGTGGAGTTCAATTATTTGTATGAAATTCATGCTAAAGTGTAAAGCTCTGTTTGTGACATACCAAGTAGGTTGCCCCCGCCTGCTGGTACTGTTTGTTACTGAGGAGTCAGAATCTGAAACACACATGAGAAGTCAGCAATTATCACAAGTACTGAAGCCAGAAGAAGACTTCCAAACTGCAACAGGAAATGACCCATCATTAGTTATCATTTGTTTGCAGAGAGTAAAGCTCAATCCATTGTTATTCCAAACGGAACAAAGCAGTTGTCCACATTAAAGCTAGGACTTTCTAGTATTCTCGCTTTAATTAATCCTATATTAAATGAAATGAATAAGCAGTTATGGTTATACAGAAGTCTTAAATCTAACAAACACACCAAGCTTCTCTTTTGTCAAGGGTAAACACGAAAAGGCTTTCAAAAATCAACTGGTTATAAATATCTGGTTGTAATTGCAGATACTTTGCTATGCTTCCCTTCTACATGGAGTTAAAACTTCTATAAAGTTTGATTTATCACTCTAGAGGAGTTAGCATTTTTATTACTATCTCTATCAGTAAAGTACCTAGTGTTCCTTGGTGGAAAATATGGAAAGGACAAAAAAGAGATTTCCCAGAACTTGCCTATGTAATGAGTGCACTACAATGCAGTAAAAGATTTTTATGGTATCACATCACATCATCACTGCACGGAACTGCTTTTGCTAGATATCTTTATACTTAGAAAGGATTTATGATATAAAAAGCTATAAGACACATTGATAGATATATCAAGAGATACAGTTCAAAACAACCACACATTCTGTTAAGCAGCCAGCGATTATCACAGATAAAACATCTACCAAAATATAATCTTGTACAGACCAGTTTCAGACGTAGCCCTGGGCCATTTATGGATTGCATTAAAATTATGACTTGCACAAAGGGACATAATTAAGCAAAGATGAAATTATCATGAGAAACAAGCCCAAGCCCAGTGAAGAATATACTACAGGTAGACCTTGGCTTACAATCACTCATTTAGTGACTGTTCAAAGTTACAACGGCACTGAAAAAAGTGACTTATGACCGTTTTTCACACTTACGACTGTTGCAGCATCCCAGTGGTCATGCAATCAAAATTTGGATGCTTGGTACCTGGTATGTATTTAGTAGGGTTGCAGTGTCTCACAATCATGTGATCACTTTTTGTGATCTTCTGATAAGCAAAGTCAGTGGGGAAGCCAGATTCACTTAACAACCATGTTATTAACTTCAGTGATTCACTGAACGCCATCACTCTGCTAAACAAATAATTCCCTCAACACTGTCAAACTATTCACATTAGGCTGCATTGGTCTTCTCATCGTTCCTGTCGCCCCTCTCCTCCCACTTGTGACTGCATGACTGTAACTTTGTTGCTTGTATCTTTGCGATTTATATTGATATTTTTTCCTAGTATGATTTGATTGCCAATTGTACCGTATGACTGGGTGTTGTGCCTGGTGATTCTTGATGATTCTTGATCTTGTTGTGCCTGGTGATTCTTGATCTTGTCTTTTTATGTACACTGAGAGCATATGCACCAAGACAAATTCCTTATGTGCCCAATCACACTTGGCCAATAAAGAATTCTATTCTATTCTATTCTATTCTATTCTATTCTATTCTATTCTATTCTATTCTATATTCTAACTGCTGCAAGAAAGATCGTAAAATGGGAGAAAACTCACTTAACAGTTGTCTTGCTTAGCAACAGAAATTTGGGACTCAACTATGGTCATAAGTCGAGGACTATCTATATATCAGAGAAGAAATTATCAAAACATCTCTCTCTCAGTGATGGTTGCCTCTGTGACTCAGGCACAAAGGCAACCATCAAACTGTGACCTGTTGCCTATGCCCTTCTTTATTGTACCCAATCGGGATGTAAGGAATTTGTACACCCATTATTTCTAAGGTTCCCTGAGAGAAATGATTGATTCTATGTTACTTGTTGCCTTGCAGATATGTCCAAATGTAACTAAAGCAGTTAGTTAGCAGCAATTTTCTATTAAATTCTCTTAAGATGAGATGCCCAGTTCTGCCTTTGTAACTTTATCAACAATGTTAACCCAATTTTGTTTATTAACACTTTGATCATGTGGTGGATTTTACTGCATTGCGTTTCAATTGTATTTATTGATTGACCAATGGCTGCAATAAACTTGCTGCTGTGAAGAGTGTTCAGTCCTCTAGATCAGGGGTCTCCAACCTTGGCAACTTTAAGACTTGTGGACTCTGGGAGTTGAAGTCCACAAGCCTTAAAGTTGCCAAGGTTGGAGACCCCTGCTCTAGATGTTGCTGAACACAAGCATCAGTCACAGCCAAATGGTCAACAATATAAAATTTCTCTTCAAGAATGAGCAAGAACACCAAATTGATTATAAACATATGACACTGGTTTTGAGATCTTCAAACAAATTCAGAGAAATCTGAAACAAAAGTTACCGGTACATTATTCCTACAAGATCAGAGTACTCTCTTAAAAGGACAATTCCACCAACCAATGCATTCAGGCAAGACAGTTCAGAACAAAGTGAATTAAATGCCCAAACAAAACTTATTTTAAAGTATTTTAAAGAATCAGACATGGATTGATAATACAATTACTCAACCATATGAAGCAATCTACTCACTCAGGATGTAGGTTTGTGGAGCTCAATATGACACAAGAAATCCCAACTCTCATCCCCAAACTTCAGAAAGCAGAGGAAATATAGGTGCTGCTGTTATTTGAATCAGATAATGTGGCCTGAGTAATAGAGCATTCATGGCATACTCAACATCTGCCTAGGAGAAGTGACAGGGTATCTCCAGTGAAGAAAACTATTCAAGTTGTTGCACTTCTTCTTGTGCCCATTTTCTATGAATGGCATTTGGATGGATCCAAAACATAATCGGAGAACACGGATTTCCTATGCTGCAGTGTTTTTCTTTCCATGGACTCTTCCTACATTCTAATCTTTTTAGAAATTATTTTAAAATTTCATAGGGGAAAAACAAAAAAAGAGTAGCCAAACAGAAATCCACTGTCTGATATAATGCGTAAGCCAAATTGGGGCACAAAAAGAATGTGAAAGACAGATGAATCCAAGTGGGATTAATTATATCAGGTTTTCATTTTGCCCTGCTGACTGACATAAAGCTGGAGTTCCTTGCATTCTTCTCTCCAGAAACTGTTAAAATTATCAGAGAGTGAAACATCTGGGTCTTCTGTCTGGTGACTCTGCCTAATTCAGCACCATTCTTGTGTCACCATTCATTCTTATCAGACCCATTCAACACATTCAACAGCTTGATGTTAAAAAAAAATCTGTCTGCTTTCAAACAGTTTGCACTATTTTAATATGCTGCTGCTGCTGCATAGTTTCTTTAAAACTCAGGGTAATCTATATGAAAATGTTTATACAAGTATTTGGCTTTTGGGTAAACTATCTGTGCTTGTCTAATAAATAAGCAAAAAAGATTCCTTGCAACATTGATTATGTAGTCTACCCTAAAAGACTCCCAGAATACATCTGTTTTAGACAAACTCCCTGTTTCATTCATAGCATCTATAATGATGCCTGCCATATAATTTCTCCTCATACTAGAAATCCTCCTGTTTTCCCTTTGTTTCTTCTTGCAAAACACTGAAGAGGGAACAATGGAATACTTGTGTGATGTCCTTTGGGTGACAGCACTAGGAATTACCTAGCTGAAGCTTCATGATTTTAATATGTTAACTAGAACAAAAGGTACACAATAGCAATAGCACTTAGACTTATATACCGCTTCACAGTGCTTTAAAGCCCTCTCTTAGTGGTTTACAGAGTCAGCATATAGCCCCCAACAATTTGGGTCCTCATTTTTACCAACCTCGGAAGGATGGAAGGCTGAGTCAACCTTGAGCCTGGTGAGATTCAAACTACCAAACTACAGGCAGCCGGCAGGCAGCTGAAGTAGCCTGCTGTACTGCATTCTAACCACTGCGCCACTGTGGCTCATAACCTGAAATCCTAAGGTTACATGCATATTCCCAAAGCCATAGGCTCAGTGTTTAGTGCCCCTCCAAACCTAAGCAGTAATAATAACTGAAATTAATTTTATGCAAATTAAAATTTTACTTTAGTCCTACCTGTTACATTCTATTTACCCTGCTTGGTTATTTAAGTATGGCTCTGATATACCAACAGCAACTCTGAGGCTGGAAAGGATTATGCACACCTGCATTAGACAACCTCATCTTCTGTAATGAACCAGAGGTTCTTACTATTACTATAATTTGATTGGATATATAAGAGGTACCAAAATTCCCAATCCAGCCTGGATTTTCAGTATATTGGTTTAATTCAGTTCAAAAGGAAGCTTCAGTAGTTTCATAGAGAAAGTGAGAAAGTGGCTTGACACTCAAGTCCTTGAGGTCCAGTTTCTGTGCCCAGTTTTTATCCAACCAACTCAAACATCTCAGGAGAATGGGCCCCACTCTCATAAGGTAAAAGTAGGATGGGAAGTCAAAGAGACCCTTTCTGAGTGGGTGTACCTACATTTGTATTACTCCCCCCCCCACCCCGTAATTCTATCTGATCCCATTCTACTTAATTTTCAACAATTTACAGAAAACAATTGTTTGGAGAACCCTAGAAAAATATGTTGGTGCCATTAGACTGAACAATGAATGGTATTGTTTCTTTTTTACCTTTTACAATGAATCTTTTACTTTTTTCTATGTATTTTTTTAATTGCAGCAGAGTTCAAATTCAGTAAAAAAATATGCCTTTTAAAAGTTTTCTCAAAGCCCCTCTCCCTTATATATACACAGACACACCTGTACCTTTTTCCAGCGTTTAATGGAGCAGTAAATCTGAAAATACCTAATTCGTCCTAAAGTTGGATTTTGACATCTCGTAATTCAAAATATTTTTATTTTATTTAGATTTAGAACAGAAAATCTCAATGCTCTTTTGATTAAGTAGAGAGTCTAGAGATACAACATACAACTTTTCATCAGCTTGTTCATTAATTAGGGAGTCAATCTTTTTTATTTCTCAGACGGTTCATATCCATGTAAAACAATAACAAGTAATTTTATAATCTTTTGGCACTTTGGAATACTTTCACAATTTCTAGTTCAATTGCAAGTACTAATGTTCCACAAATCCAGATTTCCAAGCCTAAACTAAGGCAATTCTGCTAACTTTCTGTGCTCCATTGCCCTCTCTCCATTATAAAAAAATAAAACCCAGGAAGCAATTTCTTAAGAAGATGTAGTTTAGCAAAGAAGATACTGGCCTAACATTTTTATCACATAAAAAAGGCTACAATGAATTATTCAAATAGTGTTTTGTTATGCAGATAGGAGCATAAAGCATTGCATCAGGAGAATACTGACAGCTTTATTGGCAGAACCTAATCAGCAGGATAAAGGGTATGGGACAGGATAAGCCCCTTTCACTTTCAATGTGCTAACAAACTAATGGGGAGGAAACAAAACCACCATACTTTTCAAACAAATCACTTGGGAAGGAATTGGAGACAGAATTTATGAGTTAAACATCATTAAATACAGAGTTTTACACTGAAGAGGAAACAAGTAAGCATTTTAAAGGGCATAGATCTTCCTCAACAGAGATGGAAGGAAAATATTGGCTGTGACCCAGCTAGGAAAAGACATGTTAAAGTACTATCTGAAAAGCGGTTTGTTGAAGCCATGTGGGAAGAAGGTGAAAAATCAGCAGCTGCCTTTCAATGACCCGAGAATCTCTTGAAATAGCTTTTAATTTTTTTTAAGGATATAGCACAGAGAGCAATTAAAGAGGCTTGTAAAGTCAAGTACATTAAAAGCTATACTTGGTTTTAATTTAATAGACAAGCTTGTGCAGTTTATATAGTCCATGTGTTTTACTTCTCAGTTCAACTGTTCCTAATTAAGCCCTTCAGATACCACCATTTGGGGTCCAAGCATAGATTCTATACATGCTCTCAAGTGTTGAAAGGCAGCTGCCATTATCTTACATAATAGCATGGCTTAAATTGGTATGCAGTAAAACTTTAGGTAATACATCCTTTGTGCAGACTTAAATAGAAACCCCAAATTTCTGCTGCCTTTGGAATTCTTGAGTCTAAGGATTTATGACATGCACTGGATTCAATCTGCCACATTTTAACTATTGCTACACATCTGGTCATCAAAGGGGCTAAAAGGTACAGCTAGACAGGATACTTTTTCCTTCCTCCTTAGAACACATCAAACATTCTTACAATGACAGATGTTTGTGTGGCCTTCTAGCTTTCATTGTGATGCTTACCACAATGCATTTCCACTGAATTCTTTAAATCTCTGCCTGTCTTCTCAGTAGCAACTTCCGCTCATGAAAACTCTACAAACTTGGATTAGACATTAGAATTAACATACATATGCATATCCAACAGTGGAGTTAAATAAACAGAAGGCACTTTTATCAGCTTTAATCCTAAAGTACATTTTTAAGGGTCTGGCAGGCAAAAAGGACTAAGAACTGAAACTTAATACTGGCAGGCCAATTCTATCCATTTTAGAAGAAGTGCCTTAACTCAGGAGCAAAAGAAACAACAACAGGAGTCTGGAAGCACCTTTTCAGACTAACACATTTTATTAAAAGGCACAAGCCTTGTGAACTGCAAGTTCATTTCATTACATTCTATTCTATCCAAGTTTCTTTGACATAAATTCTATTTAGTTCAAATTTTGCTTTGAAGCGCACATGGGGCTGCTAGCTGTAAAACTAGATTATACTGTTCTTAAAAAAACTTTCTGGGAGAGAAGCATTTAAATTTAATTTAGCCAATCCTTCTAGCATAAATTAAAACACAGACTTCTTTCCACCAAGCCTAAATCCAAGGCATCAGAGTGATTGGGGAAAGATTTATTTTTGAACTAACATTTATTTAATCCTCGTTTGGAAAATAAAACAAAGTCCTAGTGATTTGTTTAGGCTGCATGGCAATTCTTTATTCCATGCAAATTTAACAAGAGAATGCTAAATTTTAACCCAACCATATGTTCATTTATAACAGATCTTTGGTCCTTCAAATTTATCCCTGGGATTAAAACCACAATATTAAAAACCAGGGCTGAAAAACCCTCAAAGCCACCGCATTTTTCCTTCCTATAATAACTCTCCAGCTTGCTCTACAAGAACCGCTTTTCATAACGATAAAAGGGCATCTTTCAAACACCGGGGCTCCGAGGAGGACGTGTAGTTTGAAAGAAAACAAAACGTGTAAATTACTTCCCCGTTAGAACCAAGTATGCATTTACATGGAAAGGAAGGGGGTTTCTTTTAATAACTTTAACAGCGATAAACTCCAAGTCCTGTTTCAATAGTTAAACAGCAGAACGCCTGTCAAGAAGGGAGTAAAACCAGATCCAAGAAGAGAGTTAAATCAGAAAAGTTTGTCTGAAGCACCCTCCTCCCGTACCAAAAGAGGGGACAAGAGGGCGGGCGGCGGGGTTACACTCACCCGGGGGCCCGTAGTTCTGTGGAGGTGGACCTGCGAGAGAAGCAGCAGCAGCAGCAGCAGCAACGAAAGCAAGCGAGCATTAGTCACCAAGCCCCCAAATCTGGCAGGCATGGTCCCTCGGAGAGCAGGAAGGAATATCGCAGCCTCAAGACAATCCGCTGCGGATAACGTAGCGGATCGAGGTGTTAATTCTGAGGGGCTGCGTCTTGCTTCTGCCTCCCTTTAAAAATAATAATAATAATAATAAAAGGTTATCCGGGGAAACCCGAGCGCCGGCGACTTTATCCCCCTGCCACACACACTGTGCGCAGATGAGAGCGAGGGCGATCGACCCCCTCCTACGTCTGCAACAGGTTAAACACTTCAGCCTGAGGCAGGATTCCTATTATAAACCCCACTGCCGGGGCAGGGCGGGGCCAATTTAGGCCAAGCCCGGGTGACTGACAGGCTGAGGGAACTTTCCCAGCCTCTTCGGGTTTTGTTTCGGGTTTTTTTTATCCTCGCTACAATCCGAGGCAGCGGAGAGCTGGCTCCTTTTCTCTCCTTTCTGCCCGCGCTTCCGATGATACATCTCATAAAGAGGTGACCTTCCAAGAAAGCCTCAAGAACGTGTTTTTTGTTCTGGCTGAGCAGTGCCTGTCCCCCTACTCCACCCCACCCGACCCCACTCCACCCAGTTTTATCCTAAAACACCAGAGTAACTCACTCCGTTTTCTGCTTTTTCATGACAGGCTGAGCTGGAGACTAATCTTACACATGCTGATTTTCTTTGGCTGAAGTAAGACTGGCGGAAGCCCCCTCCTCAACAGATACAAACCTTAACCGGGCCAGAGATTGTTGGCCAAGATATAGGCTACTGGTTGCACACCCCTCTTTGCGGCACGGGTGCAAATTTCACAAGTTTTAAACGTTGTGAGGAAAAAACATTCTGTTCTGCTCTGGAAGCATATTAGGACAGGGGTCTCCAACCTTTTCCAATCTTTTCTACAACGGATACGTTCTGTTCTACAACGGATACATTCTCGTGAACTTCGCACAGAACTTAAACGAAGACAAGACAATGGTGAATCCAACCTATACATTGACAATCGAGCTGATTGCATAAAAAATAAGACCTGCAATCAAAAAATCACCTACAAACCCCCCATCACCCATAACAATTAACCAGCCATCCAAACATTCAATCAAATACCCATCACCCTACCATCCATCCAACCAACCACCCAACCAGCCATTCAAATAGCCATTCAGCCAGCCATCCAATCAGCCATCCAAACAACCATCCATCCAGCCATCCAAACAGCCACCCAACAATTCACCCAACCAGCCATCCAAACAGCCATCCAACCAACCAGCCAAACTATCATCCAACCAACCACCCAACCAACCACTCAACCAAACATCTCAATAAACAATCAAGTACCCAACATCCAAACACTCACCTCCCAAAACATCCATCCACCCATCCAACCATCTATACAACCACCTGTTGTACACAACCCCCAACCTACCAATATCCAAAACTAGGTATGCACACCCCTTACCTCTTCAACACCAATTACTACAGATCTCAAATGCAAATTGATAAATGCAAGAAGCATTGTTAACAAATTACCTGAATTTATCCTCTTGTTAAACAGTGGTACATTCAATATCATTTTTGTTTGTGAAACATGGCTGAACTCATCCTTTCCTGACTCCATTATCTCAAACAAAGAATATCAAGTTCATTGATCAGATCGTGAAATCCGAAGAAGTGGTGGAGTGGCTATCTTTTACAAAAAGTCACTGAATCTAAAAAATATTCAAGTTTCACACAAACTTTCTCTCCCTGAAATTATTGTATGCGACCTATCCCTTAACACCACTCTTCGATTCTTACTATGCTGAGCCCCTGACTATGACATTACCCATGCAAATATGCTAACCTCACTGCTAACATGGGCTACCTCTTGCCCATACCCTCTCATCTTCCTGGGCGACCTAAATCTACCTCTCATTAACTGGATAACTAATGAATGTACAACTGATCCAATCCATACTACACTATACAACGCTGTTACAAACCTAGGTCTTGAACAACTTGTAACTAACAATACAAGACTCAACAACTGCCTTGATCTCATCTTCTGCAACAACCCAAACTCAATTTATGGACTACAAATTAAAGAACCTTTTTCCAGCAGTGACCACTGCATGACTGATTTTCGTCTCAATATACGTCCATACTCAAATCGTCAAAGCAATAGTATCCCCATCTACAACTTCAAAAAAGCCAACTACGACCTTATAAACAACGATCTTTCATTTCTGGACTGGCAAAATCTGTTTGCAAACTGCATAACTGCTGAAGACCACTATAGAGTTTTCCTACTTGAAATCAATAGAATCATTAACTATATGTACCACAAATGACAACCATGATCAGGAAAAGCAAACTACCCATATCAATAAAAAAGCTTCAATCAAAAAAAAAATCCCTCTGGAAAAGAAACAAAAAAGGCTTTGTAGCAAATTTCAAAAACTGCTACAGAAATATATGCAACCAAATAAAAACTGAATGCACAAATTACCACACCAAACAAGAAGAGGACCTTCTGTGCACAAATTCCAATCGTGCCTTTTATAATTTTGTTAACAATAAACTTAAAGACACAAGATCCATCCCACCACTAAAAAATTCTAACAACAAAGAATGCAATGACGAAACAGTTAAAGCCAACCTCTTCAACATATTCTTTGGCTCAGTTTTTGTTAACAGCGATGACACATATCCGACATTCCATAAACGTACCAGCAATGAACATGATGACTTAACTCATATAGACTTCACAGAAGAAAATGTTGGAAAAGCTCTTCATAACATAAAACCATCGCTATCTATTGGACCCGATGGACTATGTGCCTACTTCTTAAAAAACTTTCCACTAATATAGCAGAACTCCTAAGCATAATCTTTGATAAAGCTTTCACTACCAGTTCCCTTCCCAAACTTTGACCACTGGCCACAGCCATCCCACTCTACAAAAAAAGGAGACCCCAGCTTAGTCGAAAATTACAGACCAATCTCTCTATGCTGCGTCACCTGCAAAGTCATGGAATCAATCATCAACCAATACATTACCTCACACTTAGAAGCAAACAACCTACTCTCCAATAAACAATTTGGTTTCAGGAAAAAATTATCATGCAACTTACAACTTCTCCACTGTAAAACTTATGGACTACAAATCTTGATCAAGGCAAAACAATAGATGCAATCTACATAGACTTCTGCAAAGCTTTTGACTCAGTAGTACACGATAAACTTCTCCTAAAACTAAAATCCTATGGCATTTCAGGACCCCTTCACAAATGGATATCTGCTTTTCTGTCTAACAGACAACAAGTGGTCAAAATTGGCAATGCTCTATCAAATCCTGTTCCTGTCAAGAGTGGCGTTCCTCAAGGCAGCGTCCTTGGACCAACACTCTTCATACTATACATTAATGATCTTTGTGACCATATCTCAAGTAATTGTGTTCTCTTTGCTGACGATGTCAAACTATTTAACACCACTGATAATACATCTATCATTCAAAAAGACCTTGATCATCTAACCGCTTGGTCTAAAACTTGGCAACTCCAAATCTCAACCAGCAAATGCTCAGTCTTACATATAGGAAAAAAGAACCCAAACACTAAGTACTTGCTTGATGGACATTACCTTACAGATGACCCCCATCCCGTTAAAGACCTTGGAGTTTTCATGTCAAATGATCTCAGTGCCAAAGCCCACTGCAAATACATAGCAAAAAAGGCTCTAAGAGTTGTAAACCTAATCTTGCGTAGCTTCTTTTCCAAAAACACTACACTACTAACCAGAGCATATAAAACATTTGCTAGACCAATTCTAGAATACAGCTCATCTGTTTGGAACCCTCACCATATCTCTGACATCAATACAATTGAACATGTCCAGAAATATTTTACAAGAAGAGTTCTCCATTCCTCTGTAAACAACAAAATACCTTATCCCACTAGACTTGAAATCCTGGGCTTGGAAAGCTTGGAACTCCGTCGCCTTCGACAAGACCTAAGTTTAACTCATAGAATCATCTATTGTAATATCCTTCATGTCAAAGACTACTTCAGCTTTAATTGCAATAATACAAGAGCAACCAATAGATTTAAACTTAATGTCAACCGCTTTAATCTAGATTGCAGAAAATATGACTTCTGTAACAGAATCATCAGTGCTTGGAATACTTTACCTGACTCTGTGGTCTCTTTTCATAATCCTAAAAGCTTTAACCAAAAACTTTCTACTATTGACCTCATCTCATTCCTAAGAGGACCATAAGGGGCGTGCATAAGCGCACAAACGTGCCTACTGTTCCTGTCCTATTCTATACCTTTATATACTATATAACCTTTCTGTATGATAGTTACATATATTGTGACAAAATAAATAAATAAATAAACCTTGGTCCCTTTAAGACTTGTGGACATTAACTCCCAGAGTTCCTCAGCCAACTTTGCTGGCTGAGGGACTCTGGGAGTTGAAGTCCACAAGTCTTAAAGGGACCAAGGTTGAAGACCCCTGTATTAGGAGAAAGAGGGAAGGAGGTGGGGAGGGGGAGGAGAGACAAGGAGTAGACCTGCCTCACCTGGTTGGGTCCTTGTTAATTACTGGTTTTAGCATTTCCCCACCAGTTACTGGTGACTTGACAGATACCCCTGAAGGAAATGTAACATTTGAGAAGCCTGCTTTACATGCAAAAGTAGTACAGGACTAAACAGAAAGCACCCTAAGTGTGCATCAATATACACTTAATTGGTGGTATGCAGGCAACATCCCTAGTGTAGAGAGTAGAAAATGTAGCTTGCATCGAACAGAGTGCTGGCACTAAAACTGGGCTTCAGAAGATCTTGTGACATACTGGGAAAATGTGTCAAACTTTATAGGTACTGTCCTTATTTGGTGGGAAAGCTGCATCTGGCCTAGGGTGCATCTGGCCAAGGCTGATAGCCAAGTCTAGACCTTCGCTATTTTACTTATGTGAAATCCTCCATCGTTCAAAGCCATGAAGAGTGGCAAAGGTCACTATGACCGGGCTAAATGGAAGACCCCAAACTGGAAAATAATGGGAGGGAATGGTAAAAGACATGCATTGATAAATAAAATAGAAGAAAATAAATATATTATGTGGGTGTAATGTGGAACACATCATTATTTTGGTAGTGTCAAGAGTGTATCGGGGAGGGTGAGTTTAAAAAAAGGATTGAAGTGAAACATCTAGAATTAAAGTGGGATGTAAGAGAGTAAGAGAGTGCCTTTTCTATCCCTTATAAAGAGGCCAGGAAGACAAGAATTGCAATAGTAATCGATTGCGGGGGGGTGGGGGGGTTTGTTTATTTATTTATTTATTTATTTATTTATTTATTTATTTATTTATTTAATCCCATGTAAGTGCCACAAGAGTCCAAACCAGCTCTTGGCAGCTCACAATAAACAATAAAATCACAGTTCAGAGGATGGGATCTGGTTGTTCAAGTCCAACTAACTAGGGGGGTGCCATCTTCCTTAAGCTGAGATCTGGGAGAATAGCCTTATGGAACATCAACAGGGTGGGACCCACACTATGATAGAAAAGGCATGCTTCCTGGGTCATGGATAGATGGCACTGTTTAGTTGAAGGAATTCAAAGTGTGCCAACTCTGCTGACATGGAGAAGAAAAACTGCAGTTAGCAAAACATTTTGCTAAAAAGTATAACTTTGAGGAATAAAAAGTAGCATAGCAGCATATCTTGCTTGCACCTTCTATTGATTTCAAATTAAATTAATCATAAAACTCATATACCTCCTTTCCTGCACCAGTGGTTAGAGCATAAACGTTGACAGTTATCTTATTAAAAGGTTAATATGAAGTATAATTGATATTATTTAGTCATTGATTGCATTGTAACAAGCACCGTTCTTGTTGAACCTTTCCTGACTATGAAAGCCACACCATTCTTCTCGGGTGGGGGGAGGGTGTTGTATGTGTGTTTGTGTGTGTTCTGAGTAGTAAACACTGTTATTATCTGACTGAAAGTGTCAGTCTCAATTTTCCAAGGCTAGGACGTTAATGTGTAGTCAATTCATTTCATCTCTCTTTGTGCTGCGTTTTCCCAGGCTTGTTATGTTCCGTCTTCCTACTGTAATTCTATCTTTGCAGTTTTGTGTTTTATTTTTTTTATTGTGGCAACTTTAGCATCATTAGACATCCTGCAATCTTTAATACAGCCAAGTCGTAATTAGCATTAGTATGCCAAAAGATCCTCCATTCTTCCTCAATAGCATATTGAATGCCATCCAAGTTGAGAAGCTATTGTCCAGCAAGTATATCATCAATCACCTTATATCGGCTATCCATATGGATTCCTTGGTAAAATACAGGAATAATTTACCACTGCCGCCTCTTGCACAGTATGAAGTGATGCCTTTGCCACTGTCACTAAAATGATATTTTCTCTGCAGCATCTTTCTATATTATTACTTCCCAATATAGATTCCTGCTTGCTTTCACTGAGCAACTGGGATGACCTTCGTATTTTTAATAACCCTGTTGGGATTATGTACTTCTGCCACACACTTTTGGCATTCTTTATTTATTCCTCTCAAAAACACCCACAGTACCACAATGAGGCAACCTAGCAGGACTTGAGGAGGGTAACTATAGGACTTGAACCTTTATTGAATTGGAAAACTGTCCTCAATTAGAAAGCAAGTCAATATTTTGATATTTTATACTTCTCATGTTACTGCATTTTGAAACCCACAGATTTGGAGTCAGGCCAGACATCTTGCATACTTAGTCTCAAAATGGTGATCAAATGCTGGAAAACATACAGGTTGATGTGCATTCCTCTTGAAGCAAAGGTATTACACAATTCTTGTTTCTGACATGAGCTCAGCGATCATTTTCACTATTGGATTGTGCTTAATGGCATGAGAGCAGCAGGGGTATCTTCAAGACCAAGAAGATTCCATGCATCAAGTTGGTCTCCAAGTGTTCACAGTGCTATAAGACAACATCTTTCTATTCAAATAGTGGAGATACTCAACTCAGGATTTACATGGAGCTATCCAAGGTTCTGTTTCCTTTGTTTTTGCCTTTTCTCTCTTCACTGAAGGCCTCCGTATGATCTTTCCTGACTTCCTCTTTGAATTTTCAGTAGCCATAAAACATAGGATTCCCTACATTCAATCTCAACTCCTGGTGACTACATGGACATGTCCATGTTTTTTATTAGCAACAATGTACAAGTGATTTGTCTTCTAGACAAAAACAATTTTGTCTAGATAACAGTTTGGGGAGTTTTGGTGGGCTCCCATCCAAGTATTGACAAACTCCAACTGTTCTTAACTGCTGAGCCCAAGGAGGTTGACCAGATACAGTCATATGCTGAGAACTCCAAGTAGTTGTGGAACGTGCCACTAAGAATAGCAATTCTCTTTTCATACTTTGGTTAAAGAATGAATGAGTAGTTTGAGAATTTGCATTGGTTGACATTATAGATTGGACCAAAGTGACCTAATTATAACTGAATATGAATATGAATTTTCTAGTGCTTGGGTTTCAAAGTGTTCCATGTAGAGGTTGGCAATGACAGGTGAGAGGGGTGATCCCATGGGTGCGCCTTCTATTTGTTTGTATTTTTGTCCGTTATAGATGAAGTATGTGTTGGATAGGCAGTGGTTGGTCAGATCTAGGATGTGCTTGGGGGGGTTATATTTGTTTTGGATAGCTGTCAAGGCTTCTTTGATTGGCACTTGGGTGAAGAGGGATATGACATCAAAGCTCACGAGTAGGTCGCTGGGCTGTAAGTTTTGTTTCTTTATGATCTCTATGAACTGGAATGAGTTTTTTACGTGTGAGGCGATGGATTCTGCATAGGGCTGTAGTTGTTTGGCGAGAAATTTGGCTAGGTTTTGTAGAGGTGAGCCTATGGAGCTGACTATGGGTCTGAGTGGGGTTCCTTCTTTGTGTATCTTGGGAGGCCGTAGAGCTTAGGGCATCTGGATGATTTCTCTCTGGGAATGATTCTTTGTTGGATTTCTTCGCTGATGGGGAGGCTTATTTTGGATCTAGTGGTTTTCTAGGTAGGTGGTGGGGTCTGTTTTAGGGGCTTGTATGCAGGGTCTTGGAGTAGGTTGGTTAATTTGGTTTGGTAGTCAGATGTGTTCATAACCACCGTGGCGTTCCCCTTGTCTGCTGGTAGGATTATTATGCTGGTGTCTTTTTTCAGGTTAAGTAGTGCTGTCTGTTCCTCTGTGGGTAAGTTGCTTTTGGGTGGCTTGCTGCTGCAGAGGATGTTGGTGATTTCGAGTCTGATTTTGTTAGCGTCATCGGGGTTGATTTTGGTCAGGCTGGTTTCAACTCCGCATATAATGGTCTCAGTGGGGATGTATTTGGGAGTGACTGCAAAGTTGAATCCTTTGGAAAGGACATCGGTTTCAGCTTTGGTGAGGATCCTATCTGAGATGTTATGCACTGTTTGTTTCATGTGTGGCTGTGAGGGTGGAGGGGTTTGTTTCTGGCGTTCTTGTAGTCTTCGGAGTTTGTTGGTGTGTGTGTCCGTCTTGAGGGTGGTCTGTGTTTCGGCTAACATTCGGCTAACACCTAAAAACCGAACTACACACTCTCACAAACGTACTAACATCCAATGGATTCCAGAGAAATAAGATTACCAAACTAATCCAAAAAGAACCCCCCACTAAAACCCAAGACAGAGAGCAAGAAAATGGCACAGCCCTCCTCCCATATATAAAAGGCACCACAGACAGAATCAGCAAGATCCTCCACAAACATAACATCAAGACAGCATTCTGCACAAACCAAAAAATATCCACCATCCTAAGAAACCCCAAAGACAAAATTGAGTTAGAAAATCAAGGAGTATATGAAATCCCATGCACCGCCTGCCCCACCACATACATTGGACAAACCAACAGAAGAATAAGTGCACGCATTGAAGAACACAAGAACTCATTCAAAAAAGAGGAACCAACTTCTTCCCTGGTCCAACACTTTAAAGTCACAGGACACGATATTGACTTTAAAAAGACCAGAACTATCGCCAAAACTGAACACTTTAACAACAGAATAATCAGAGAAGCCATCGAGATAGAAAAACACCCACACAGCATGAACAAACGAGATGATACCTCCCGCCTACCAGCCATTTGGAAACCTGCCCTTATTGACAAACGTGTCCCTAACACGAGGAATGACACCAGACCCACACTCACGAGGTCCACACAGGATGTCACCACCACACATCCACCCAGAAAGCACACCCAAACCCACACTGATCAGGAAGCACGACCAAGGACCAGAAGCCAGACCGCAGCTGCAACATTAGCCATTTCAAACCCCTCCAATCCATACATGCAGCAGACTGACACCCACTACGAAGATGTAGCACGACCACGAACACGAAGCCAAACAGCAGCAGTGCAGCTCACCAGCTCAGATCCCCCTGCAACTCAGACTAATTTGAGCACAACCAAGCCCCCACCCAAACAGGACACACCCCCAGCCAATCAGAGCACAAAAAAACCCACATCCAATCAGAGCACAGCCAAGCTCCCACCCAATCAGTTCAAACCCCCACTAGCAGTTAAAAAGGAAGAAACAGCTGCAATCACACATTGCTCCCAGAAGCACGAAGCTGAAGCCTGAAGATGACGAATGAGACTTCGTCGAAACGTCGCCAAGACACTTCCAATTTTACGCGGGAGAAAACCCGAATAACTAAAGACCTACATACAAACACCCGCGAAAACCTCAGAAAACAAATATATATATATATATATATATTCCTGAATATATGATTTTGACTCCCTGATACATCCTGTGACTGTGATTGTAGGTGTTGGAGTAATTATAGGAAAGAATGTAACTTCTAGAAAAGCGTTTGCTAGGTATGAATTTTAAAAAACATAATGTGCTCATTCTTCAAAAGAAATATTAATTTATGAAATGTCATCAAATAAAACTAACAAATACAAACTAAATAAAAGTATAAGATTGATTAATCCATATACAGCATGGCAGCAGAAGGGTAAGAATATCTATACAGTAAATGCAATAGAAATTTTACATTTTATGAAAAAAGCTAATTCCTGAAACTAATCCCATAGTTTAACATTCAACCCATTTTGCAAACAAACTAAGACTTGGATGAAGTTTGCTCCAGAGTTTCCATAAAAACAGATCTGTGAATCAAATATTGTAGTTGAAACTAGTGTGAACAAAGGGTGAAAAAAAATCTTTATAGCGTAAGAATATCTTTACAACTTTTAAAATGAATGCACAAGCTTTCTTTAAAACACTAAAATTAATCACACCCTTAGCTTTAGCGTAAATTTTAAAATATTTCAGTAAATTTAGCAATTTCCCTTGCCACTAACATAATGCCAAGTAAAACTACTCATCAAGTAAATTTGTATAATCAGCTTTCTGCAGTATCGCCTGTGGTATATATTAACCTTTATCTTTTGGTTGATAGACATCATCCTAAAAAATGTAACAGAATCCTTGTGCTTGCACAGGGGTATTGTCAAAGGAATTGATGTGCTGCATTCCTTTCCTTGAACCCTTCATTTACAAAATTATTTCCAAAAGCTAGGGGTGCGCAGTTTGGAAATTAGAAGACATATGAGGAAAGCAGGATAAAGTTGCACTAGAAGAGAAGGAGAGCGGAAGAACCTATAACCTTTCCTTCTACTTACTCCAGTGTCAACAAATATGTAACCAATTAATATAATCACAGACTAATTATGGCATGTAGAGAAATAGAGTTTCAAGGATTTCAAGAAGGTTGTACAAAATAGAAGGACTTCCCCACTCCACTCTGCAGAGGCTCGTGGGTTGTATCCATGTCCTTATAATTGGAGATAGATGACCACCTGTTTTGCAGGTGTGGCCTTACATGGGGAAGTCAGGCAGGAACAGTTGAAAAGAAGAGAACAAAAAAGGGTCATTTTCAAACTGCGACCAGGTTGTATGGATGGCTTCACAGTTATTTCCCAGCAAAAATAGCACTTCCTAACAAAAGGTGTAAAACAAGCAGTGGCTTATAGCACAAACATGAAATTAAATCAGATAGAAAATAGGCCCACTTACTAAAGTGGGCCTGAATCTCAAGAAAGTATGCCTTAAACCCAAAACAAAGTCTTCTATAGTCCCTAAATTTAAAGCCCCCAATATATTTGAATAGAGTAGCTACATCACAAGGCCAAACAAAACCTCCCTGGACCTCTTAAAAGTTTAACAGATTTCTTCTGATGTTCTTATGCTCTGTCCTTTTTAAAGAAAGACTTTCTCCTTTCATTGTCACTTTCCACGCTTGCCATTCCTCCTCCCTCCAAGTGATTAATATCTACAAACTCCTGACCTCCTGAATGGTTTCCCAGTGCCAACACTAATCACATTTTAAGGAGCAGGTCAGCGGTGAAGGAACTAAAATTCATGTGAAAAAGTCTCCAGGATGGCCTTGGTGGCTCACACCTGCACTTCCTATTCATTGGCACTGTTTACATATTGTCACCCACAATTAATTCTTTCCCTGGACACTTGGCTGATTGCCCTCCCTTTGCACAGGGACCCCTTCTGAGCCGTTGTGGCTGTTCAATTGAGCATGGGTCACCATGATTGAATTAAGTTTTGTGGCAGCCCCTTTTCTCCTTTTCTCTCTCTCCCTTCACTAAAGTTGCCTATTGGAAAGTGATGGGCACTGAAGACCAAAGGTAATTATAGGCAGGACATGTGTGAGGATTGTATTTTGAAGTGTGAACCGGGACCGCGAGGGGAGGGAGGTGCAATGTATTTCTTGAACTACGGCCTTTTAATTTAAATTGGAGGAGTAGAAGACGAAAGCAACTGAACAAGATCTGGTAAAGAAAAACTGCATAAAACGTAGAGCAGAAGGCATATGTATATGCTGGTTGTGATAAATGACGTTTTCTCCTTATGGTGACTGGGATTTTTTAAAGTTATATATTGGATAATTTTATTTCATGCTGCTCAATCCAAAGGTTTGAAGAATTGCTAAACTTTTAAGTGCTGAATCCTAGCGCTTAAGCAGCAAAGAATATTAGCAAACATAACAGAGTTTGTGAGCTGGACAAGGTTATAAATATCACTAATTACTTAATTAATTCAAAGAAGGAATATTATATTATTATTATATTATATTATTATATTAATTATATTTATTATATTATATTTATTATATTGTACTTTATACTACATTACATTACATTGATTTATTGTACTGTACTATCTGAATATGAAGAAAGAAAAAAACAAATAATATTAAAGTGAACTGATTGTAAAACTCTTAAATTGGTTAAAAGCTACTCTAAGAGTAATCTACTTTCTCTCCAGACCTGCATAAATTGCTAAAATATTTGGCTTCTTTAATGAACAACAGAGAGAAATGTACATTCCCCATGAATTTCAGAGTATGTATTCTGGATAATTTTCAGAGCAGCCTTAATAAATTTGTTAGACACTTTTAAACTATTCCACTTCAAAAACTTGTTCGTTTGTTTGTAAAATTTATTGGTGCCCATTTTACCAGTTAAATTCTCCTATCAATTTGCTTGCAACCTTCAAATACATTCCAGTAGGTGAAAAAGTGCATTATAGGGCAACAGTTATTGGACTAAGGTGCCTCAAATAGGCTAACTTACAGAATGCCACAATGCATCACTCCTATAAGAATGAAAATTGTAGTCACTTTAGCACTGCCAGATGCAAGTTACTCAGATAAGTCTCCCCCAACTGTGCAACTTCCCCAGCCCCTCTGCTCTTGTGCCATCCTGGCCATTTATGCAATCCCATATACCCTTCCCAAACTATGCCACCCTTCACATTCTCTGACCAGCAGAGTACTTCTCACATATCCCAGCACGGCCTTCCTGATCTGTTCCCCTTTCCCAAACTGCACAGCACCATCACTGATCCATGGCACTTCTCATGTGCCCTCTCTAACCTGCATCCTAATCACCTCCTGATGCCTTTTCTGGCTGGCATGGCACCTTTAACAGATTAATAGAGTTGGAAGGGACCTTGTAGGTCATCTAGTCCAACTATCCCCCTGCCCAAGCAGGAGACCCTACACCAGTGATGGCTAACCAGACTGAGTGCCGAAAGCGCACATGCGCACATGAATCCCCAAAATGCAATGCACAAGCAGCCCCCATGCATTTTATTTTATTTATTTATTTATTTGATTTTTATACCGCCCTTCTCCCGAAGGACTCAGGGCGGTGTACAGGCAACAATAAAATACAAAACACCACAATATACAATTTAAAATACGAATTAAAAAACTTATTATAATTAGCCTAGAACCTTAAAATTTATAAAACCAAACCCCATTTAAAATTAGTAGAAAATTTAAAATCGATAAAATTTATGTAATTTAAAATTTAAAATTTAACATATAAAATTTAAAATTTAGGCCAGCCCCGCGCGAATGAAAAGGTATGTCTTCAGTTCGCGGCGGAAAGTCCGAAGGTCAGGTATTTGACGTAAGCCTGGGGGAAGCTCGTTCCAAAGTGTGGGAGCCCCCACAGAGAAGGCCCTTCCTCTGGGGGCCGCCAGCCGACATTGTTTGGCGGACGGCACCCTGAGAAGTCCCTCTCTGTGAGAGCGTACGGGTCGGTGGGAGGCATATGGTAACAGCAGGCGGTCCCGTAAGTACCCAGGCCCTAAGCCATGGAGCGCTTTAAAGGTCGTAACCAACACCTTAAAGTGCACTCGGAAGGCCACAGGTAGCCAGTGCAGTCTGCGCAGGAGCGGTGTTACGTGGGAGCTACGCGAAGCTCCCTCTATCACCCGTGCAGCTGCATTCTGGACTAACTGAAGCCTCCGAGCGCACTTCAAGGGGAGCCCCATGTAGAGAGCATTACAATAATCCAAGCGAGAGGTAACGAGCGTGTGAGTGACTGTGCACAAGGCATCCCGATCAAGGAAGGGGCGCAACTGCCGAACCAGGCGGACCTGGTGGAAGGCCCTCCTGGAGACGGCCGTCAAATGATCTTCAAACGACAGCCGGTCATCCAGGAGGACACCTAAGTTGCGCACCCTATCCTTTGGGGCCAATAACTCGCCTCCAACAGTCAACCGCGGCTGCAGTTGACTGAATCGGGATGCCGGCATCCACAGCCACTCCGTCTTGGAGGGATTAAGCTTGAGCCTGTTTCTCCCCATCCAGACCCATACGGCTTCCAAACACCGGGACAGCACTTCAACAACTTCATTGGGGTGGCCCGGGGTGGAAAAGTACAGCTGGGTGTCATCAGCGTACTGTTGGTATCTCACCCCGAAGCCACTGATGATCTCACCCAGCGGCTTCATATAGATGTTGAACAGCAGGGGCGAGAGAATCGACCCCTGCGGGACCCCACAAGTGAGGCACCTCGCGGCCGACCTCTGCCCCCCTGTCAACACCGTCTGCGACCGGTCGGAGAGATAGGAGGAGAACCACCGATACACGGTGCCTCCCACTCCCAATCCCCCCAACCGGCGCAGCAAGATACCATGGTCGATGGTATCAAAAGCCGCTGAGAGATCTAATAGGACCAGGGCAGAGGAGTACCCCCTGTCCCTGGCCCGCCAGAGATCATCCACCAATGCGACCAAAGCTGTTTCCGTGCTGTATCCGGGTCAAAAGCCGGACTGGAACGGGTCTAGATAGACGGCTTCATCCAGGTATCGGGGTAGCTGTCGCGCCACAGCACTCTCTACAACCTTCGCAACGAAGCGAAGGTTGGAGACTGGACGATAGTTACCCAAAATAGCTGGGTCCAGGGAGGGCTTCTTGAGGAGGGGTCTCACCACCGCCTCTTTCAAGGCGGCAGGGAAAACCCCTTCCAACAAAGAAGCGTTGATAATCCTCTGGAGCCAGCCTCGTGTCACCTCCTGAGTGGCCAGTACCAGCCAGGAAGGACACGGGTCCAGTAAACATGTCGTGGCGTGAAGCCTCCCCAACAACCTGTCCACGTCCTCGGGAGCCACAGGGTCAAACTCATCCAAACCGGTTCAACAAGACGTGTCTCCTCTCTCTCGCTTGGATCATCCCAATTTCGGTCCAGACCGTCCCGGAGCTGAGCGATTTTATCGTATAGATAACCACTAAACTCCTCGGCACGTCCCTGCAAAGGGTCATCCCGCACCTCCTGATGAAGGAGGGAGCGGGTCACCCGAAACAGGGCGGCCGGGCGGTTATCTGCTGACGCAATGAGGGTGGAGGCGTAGGAACGCCTCGCCTCCCTCATTGCCACCAGGTAGGTCCTAGAATAGGACCTAACTAGTGTCCGATCAGCTTCGGAACGACTGGACCTCCAAGTGCTCTCTAGGCGTCTTCTCCGGCGTTTCATCTCCCTCAGCCCCTCAGAGAACCAAGGGGCCGGACGAGATCTGCGCCGGGTCAGAGGCCGCAAAGGCGCGACACGGTCCAGGGCCCCAGCCGCGGCCTGTTCCCAGGCCGCGACTAGTTCCTCAGTCGTGCCGCGGGCCAGATCCTCAGGGAATGGCCCAAGCTCCGTCAGGAACCTCTCAGGGTCCATCAGGCGCCTGGGACGGAACCAACGTATAGGCTCCGTCTCCCTGCGGTGGTGAGTGGCGGTCCGGAAGTCTAGGCGAAGGAGAAAATGATCAGACCATGACATAGGTTCTGTCACTAAATCACCTAACTCCAGATCATTTAGCCACTGTCCAGAGATATAAATCAGATCCAGCGTGCCTCCCCCCATGTGTGTAGGGCCATCATTTACTCGAATCAGGTCCAAGGCCGTCATGGAAGCCTGGAACTCCCGAGCTGCAGTCGATAACAAGCCGGCTGATGGTAGGTTGAAATCCCCCATGACTATAAGTCTGGGGGTCTCAACCGCCACCGCGGCAAGTACCTCCAACAGCTCGGGCAGGGCTGTGGTCACGCAGCAAGGAGCCAGGTACGCGATCAACAAGCCCAACTGATTCCTATGGCCCCACCTCACATAGAGGGATTCACAGCCGGCAATCTGAGGGACAGTGACCTCCCTCGGCTCTAGATCTTCCTTAATGACAACCGCCACCCCCCCACCCCTACCTTGGACCC
Organism: Ahaetulla prasina; assembly: GCF_028640845.1. Classification (NCBI taxonomy): domain Eukaryota; kingdom Metazoa; phylum Chordata; class Lepidosauria; order Squamata; family Colubridae; genus Ahaetulla; species Ahaetulla prasina. The sequence continues at coordinate 300,237,388 of NC_080539.1, read as the reverse complement.
TCGGCTGATGAAATGCTCGGAAACCTGGAGGGCAAAGCTCAACAAGGGGAACCCCCCCCCTCTAAGCCCAACCAGGTCTCCGTAATGCCCATAAGGTCCCTGAATAACTCCCTGAACTCTCCCTGAATAAGATCGCAGATCAGGGGAGCTTTATTAGCCACGGACCGGGCATTACATAACATCAACCGAAGATCCAAGCTCTGAGGATCATGGCTTCCTGAGGAACGGGTAGGAACTGAGGGGCCGGAGCACGTGATCGCCTTCAGACATCGAACACGTGCTCCCAACTCTCGATACGGCCCCCCCCCGCCATATCTGCCTCTCCCACTAACCACACAGATGGGACCACACTTATCGTCAGGAACTTCACCCTCCCCCGAAACCTTCGGACCTATTAAAACGCCGCCGCAAACACGCGCAGTGACTGGCCCCTCCCTCGGTGGGCTACCCCCAGCACCCGCCCTTACCCTCCCCCCCTTTAAAAATTCCCTATCTAAAAATCCCCACAAGTTCTTTCTACGCGCATCCTGCTCCCATGCATGCACACGCCCTGTCCCCGTGCATGCGCGGCAGAGACCTGAAGACCAGCTGGCCAGTGGGAGGTGCGCCCCCATGCACAGTTGAGCTGAACTGGGGCAACAGCTCGTGAGCCCACAGAGAGTGCGCTGCACACCACCTCTGGCACGCATGCCATAGGTTCACCATCATGGCCCTACACCATTTCTGACAGGTGGCAGTCCAGTCTCTTCCTGAAAGCTTCCCACTGATGAAGCTCCCACAACTTCTGAAGGCAACTTCTGCTCCATTGGTTGATTGCTCTCACTGTCAGAAAATTTCTTCTTATTTCCAGGTTGAACTTCTCCTTGTTCAATTTCCAGCCATTATTCCTTGTCTGGCACATTCCCATGGACCCATCCTGATCTGTACCATTCTCCCTAATGCATGCCAACCACAATAACAAGTACTAAGCGCTACGTCCATAAAAACAGGGATCTACCACACTAGATAGGATTTAAGGTACAGACTGTGTAGAGGCTTCAGAGACCATCCAACATATAGTAGTATACTGCAAGATGTAGACAGGAACAACATGCACTGAATGGCATGGAAACATCTGCACAGGGCTTGATCCTGCGAAGTCCACATGAGCGATTCTATAGGAGGTCATGGAAAATAACAAGATTAAGTTCCTGCAGGACTTCTAGACTGGCAAGTACTGGCAAATTAGTCAGACATTGGGGTAACAGACAAGGGCCACGATTCACCAGGTGGTGATAGATGTAACAGTGCCAAGTGGCAATAACATCAGGAAGAAGGAATAATATGAGAAACTGGAGAAGTACCAGGAACTGAAGGAGAAACTAAAGAGCAAGGCCAAAGTGGTCCCAGTGGTGATAGGAGCACTCAAGGCTGTGACTCCTAAACTGGGAGACTGGCTCCAGCAGATCCCCATTAAAGCTCCAAAAGAGTGCAGTGCTAGGAACAATTAAGATACTATTGCACAGTAGAGGATCTGAGATTGAGGAAGGCACAATCTCATTTAGAGGTGAAGAGGGATTTTTTTTAGTAGATATATGTCATAATTTCCTACATTTATATTCTGAGAAGTAATTAAACATATTAATTTACCTTTGACACAGGGTTTAATGGTTTTGAACACCCATATTCTTTTTAATTACACACCTTTTACATGGACATTGTTGTTGTTTTGCTTCATCTTTCTTTTTTCTGTTTAAATAACTAGAGGCAAACAGAATAGACTGTTGCAAAAATAGACTAATGATAACCTAATTATTTCTGGGCCCAGAGCTTGCATTTTTCCAGCAGTACCTATAAAGGAGAATATGTTTCAAGCAGTGCCTATCACCAGAGAAGCAGCATTGGGATCACTGCCTTATTTTCATTTTCAAGGAGTGCCTGCCCTGTGTACCATCAGTGGCAGCCCTGTCACCAGAAAGCATGTTTTACTTGGCTAGGCTCCCAGTTCCTGTAATCCTGCTGTGGTGGCATAAATGGTGTGGGATCCAAATAAAGAGTAGCTGTCGAATCACCAAAAGCAGAAAGAGTGACTTTAGATCAGGGGTGTCCAAACTTGGTCCCTTTAAGACTTATGGACTTCAACTCCCAGAGTCCCTCAGCCAGCAAAGCTGGCTGAGGAACTCTGGGAGTTGAAGTCCACAAGTCTTAAAGGGACCAAGTTTGGACACCCCTGCTTTAGATGCACAATGAAAAGGAAGATGAGGCGCTTAGTAACTGGTATCACATAAGCACTGATTGGCTTATTGTTCTTATGCTCAGGGATTGGTTAAACAATGGAAATGTGATTGGCTGTTGATTTGCTGGGAGCTATAGAGACTCAGAAGCATGTGAACATCTTCTCATAGCACTGCGAGTTTACTACACGTCTCACATCAATCCTAACATTAAATTTAAATTAGAATTTAATTAGTTGGGAGACAAAAAAAACTGGGTTATCTGGGAGGATTTGGTGCTAGATTATATGAAGAATTATGTTTACAATCATACAGAACACTTATGTGAACTCAGATATATGAATTGCTGGAACAGATCTCCCCCAGTTTTAAACATCCAGGTTCCGGCTGTTCCTAGTTTGCATCCTATTAACCAGCACGATGGAAGCCATAGATCAGGGGTCTCCAACCTTGGTCCCTTTAAGACTTGTGGACTTCAACTCCCAGAGTTCCTCAGCCAGCTTTGCTGGCAGAGAGACTCTGGGAGTTGAAGTCCACAAGTCTTAAAGGGACCAAGGTTGGAGACCCCTGCCATAGATCAATTCTTCTGCTGATTATCCCTTGAAAGAAAGCTGACCAACTTTATACAGCACCCAAAGAACTCTCATTGGTGGGCATCATAAATACCTGTAACCAGTCTCAAGAAGCCAGAGACATAAGACATAGGAATGTTGCAATTAATGTTAAAGTCAATCTCCTCCTGTAATTTTCAACTGCTCAAGTACATACACATTTAAATCTGGTCATAGACAAAATTATTGGTTTTTCTATGTCTGCAGAGTAGCCATGTTCCTCCAGTCTTAGTTTTGGCTGCTGGAGTAGCTGAAAATGATGAAACACTTTTGGCTCTTTCCTCATGATCTCATTCAAAAAATACATCAATCCTACCACCTGTAAATATTCTAGCCCAGGGGTCTCCAACCTTGGTCCCTTTAAGACTTGTGGACTTCAACTCCCAAGGTTGGAGACCCCTGTTCTAGCCACTTTTTTTAAAACAAACTTTTTATCTTAGTGGGGACATTTCACATCCAAAAGGGAACATGGGTTGACAAACCTGTAACTTGCCATACATAGTCCTTCACACAGTGTTTAACCTGGTTGTTGTCTGCCTGCCTTTGGCAGTTGATACACCCTTATTTTATTTTGACTTTATTTTATTTATTTTATTTCTTTCAAATAAAAAATAAAGCAGAATAGTGATAGTACTGATAGTACTGATAGTAAGAAGACAGAAATTTTTGATTTTCTTTTGGGGAGCAGCAGTTTGATGATAGGCCATGATGGTGCAGTGGTTAGAATAGAATAGAATAGAATAGAATAGAATTTTATTGGCCAAGTGTGATTGGACACACAAGGAATTTGTCTTGGTGCATATGCTCTCAGTGTACATAAAAGAAAAGATACGTTCATCAAGGTACAACATTTACAACACAATTGATGATCAATATATCAATATAAATCATAAGGATTGCCAGCAACAAGTTATAGTCATACAGTCATAAGTGGAAAGAGATTGGTGATGGGAACTATGAAACGATTAATAGTAGTGCAGATTCAGTAAATAGTCTGACAGTGTTGAGGGAATTATTTGTTTAGCAGAGTTGATGGCCTTCGGGAAAAAACTGTTCTTGTGTCTAGTTGTTCTGGTGTGCAGTGCTCTATAGCGTCGTTTTGAGGGTAGGAGTTGAAACAGTTTATGTCCAGGATGCAAGGGATCTGCAAATATTTTCACGGCCCTCTTCTTGATTCGTGCAGTATATAGGTCCTCAATGGAAGGCAAGTTGGTAGCAATTATTTTTTCTGCAGTTCTAATTATCCTCTGAAGTCTGTGTTTTTCTTGTTGGGTTGCAGAACCGAACCAGACAGTTATAGAGGTGCAAATGACAGACTCAATAATTCCTCTGTAGAATTGGATCAGCAGCTCCTTGGGCAGTTTGAGCTTACTGAGTTGGCGCAGAAAGAACATTCTTTGTTGTCCTTTTTTAATGATGTTTTTGATGTTAGCTGTCCATTTGAGATCTTGCGATATGATAGAATGTTGTATTGCAGGCTAATTGTGCTGACTGTCAGCTGCCAGCAGTTTGGCAGTTCGAATCTCACCAGATTCAAGATTGACTCGGCCTTCCATCCTTCCGAGGTCAGTAAATTAGGACCCAGATTGTTGGGGACAATATGCTGACTGTGTAAACCACTTAGAGACGGCTGTAAAGCACTATGAAGTGATAGATAACTCTAAATGCTATTGGTTATTGCCATTGCTACTGAACTTTGAGTGGCAAATTGATAAGGGAGTAGGAGATGAACACCATGGCACCATATCACTTATATATGTGCAAAAGACAATACAGGTAGTCCTTGACTTACAACAGTTCAGTTAGTGACTGTTCGAAGTTACAATGCCATGGAGAAAAGTGACATGACCATTTTTCACACTTACAACCATTGTGGCATCCCCGCAGTCATGTGATCAAAATTCAAACACTTGGCAGCCGGCTCATATTTAGAACAGTTGCAGTATCCCAAGTTCACATGATCACTTTTTGTGGCCTTCTGACAATCAAAGTCAATGGGGAAGCCAGATTCACTTAACAACTGTGTTACTAACTTAACAACTGCAGTGATTCAGTTAACAACTTTGGAAGAAAGGTCGTAAAAGGGGGCAAAATTCACTTAACAATGGTCTCGTTTAGCAACAGAAAGTTTGGGCTCAATTGTGGTCGTAAATTGAAAACTACCTGTCTAGAGCCCATGGGGGATAAACAAACTACTTCTGTTTAACACTTTTAGGCTGCAATTCTACATAAATATATTGGAAAAGACATCTCACTGAATGCAGTAGAGGTACTTCAACCACTTCTGAATATCAGCTGATAGAGAACATGTGAATAGTAATAGAGAACCCTATTACTTCACAGGGTTTCTGGTTAGCCGCTGAGGAAATTGAATGATGGACTGGATATGGCTTTGGTCTGATTCCAGGGCTCTTATTTATTTATTTATTTTTTATTTTATTTATTTATTTTGTCACAACATCATACAAAAAGATTATATAGTATATACACATATAAACATATATAGGAAGAAGAAAAGAAAAACAATAGGACAGGAACGGTAGGCACGTTTGTGCGCTTATGCACGCCCCTTATGGTCCTCTTAGGAATGGGGTGAGGTCAATAGTAGAAAGTTTTTGGTTAAAGCTTTTGGGATTATGGGAAGAGACCACAGAGTCAGGTAAAGTATTCCAAGCACTGATGATTCTGTTGCAGAAGTCGTATTTTCTGCAATCTAGATTAAAGCGGTTTACATTAAGTTTAAATCTCTTGAGGTCATAGAGTCTGCTGAGAAAATACGGAGGATAGTACTTTCATATTGCTCAGCTGATTTCATGTTCTTTGTGTTTTCCTAGTGAACAATGGAATTCTGTGCAATAAAAACAATATTTATGGCATAAAACCACTTTAGGAATGAACAGCAACAAAATAATAAATCTATCAGTGTACCATAAAGTAATCCATAGTTTGTCTGCTTGTTTTTTTAAAAAGGAACTGGAAGCTGAAATCAGGGATGACAATAAAGGCTATACTACTATAATCCCTATTTTCTAATAATAGATCCAGAATGTTTTCATATTTAGCCTTTCATATGTGTCCTAGAATTGGGACGTGGTGGCTCAGTGGCTAAGACATTGAGCTTATCGATCAAAAGGTCAGCAGTTCGGCAATTCGAATCCCTAGTGCCGCGTAATGGGGTGAGTTCCCGTTACTTGTCCCAGTTTCTGCCAACCTAGCAGCTCGAAAGCATGTAAAAAATGCAAGTAGAAAAATAGGGACCACCTTTGGTGGGAAGGTAACAGCGTTCCATGCACCTTCGGCATTTAGTCATGCCGGCCACATGACCATGGTAACATCTTAGGACAGTGCTGGCTCTTCGGCTTTGAAACGGAGATGAGCACCACCCCCTAGAGTCAGGAACGACCAGTACATATGCGCAAGGGGAACCTTTACCTTTACCTTTATATTTCCTAGTGTTTCAGCATTATGATTTTCAAAATTGATAAGCTCCGGTCTGCATAAGAAAGATACAAACTAGTATCTAGTTGTCATACAGGAGTGTATGGGGGAATGCTTCTGGATGGAACTACAAACAGCCATTGAGGATTTCTGTTGTCTCTGGTACCCTGGAGGTCTGAAATCTAAAAGTGTTTATAACGGTTTTGCTCACCAGTTCTTCAGTTTTCACTGCAGTTGGTATCTTTGCTCTTTCAGAGATGTTTTTAGTCCCCACATCTCCCTGGAAGCACTTTCCTAGTTCTTCAAATAAGATTGTCAAACCATATGGATGAAGCCATGCACATTTTATGGCTTTGAAAATAACCTCCTTCTCCCTTATAGAAATATATGATGATTTAATTAACAGTCATCTGTACTGGACACAAGGCTCATTTCCCACCTGCTCCGATCCTGCAAAATATATATATGACGAATGAGACTTCGTCGAAACGTCGCCAAGACACTTCCAATTTTACACGGGAGAAAACCTGAACAACCAAAGACCTACATATATATATATATACACACACTATATCAGGGGTAGTCAACATTTTTATACCTACCGCCCACTTTTGTATCTCTGTTAGTAGTAAAATTTTCTAACCTCCCACCGGTTCCATAGTAATGCGCTATGTATCGTCGTCTGCACATGCCTCTCGCGCATCGTGGATTGGGTTGTGAGGGCGCCGGCTACCAGCTCTGCTTGTCTGTTACAGCTGGATGGTGTGGAGGGAGATGCGTGAGCTATTCTGGGACGAGGCTCCTTTTTTTGTGGTCAAACTATAGCACCATTTAGTTTTACTTACGTAATGTGAACTAAACTTATGTGTGGGCAATACAAATAGTATATTTTCAGAAATTTAAATTGTCACAAGGAATTTTATAAAAACCTAATGAAAATGTTTTTAAATAATGCTATGAAAATTTTTTAAAAAGTCAATTAAATTAAAAAAAAGGAAAGTGCTTCAGTATCGGACAAAACCCCTACTGCCCACCATGAAAGCTGGAAAGCCCACTAGTGGGCGGTAGGGACCAGTTTGAATACCACTGTGCTATATTATCAAATGTAGTAGGAAAAGTGTGCTTTCAGGTATGTTTTTGTAAGATTTAAACATTTTATTAAATTATAGAATAAAATAAATAAAATAGAATAAAATAAAAAAATACAAAAGCAAATAGTAAGACACAGTGGGGAGGAAAAGTGGAAAGACAAGTGGAGAGGGAAAGAAAAGAAAAAAAAGTGTTGACTTCTGACTTTCTCTGTTGCAGTGCAAAAAAGAAATACATGAATTACAGCAGGGGTGTCAACCTCAAGGCCCACGGGCTGGATTCTGCCCGTAGTGTGCTTAGATCTGGCCTACGGGGCTGCCCTGGGAACACTGAAGGACCGACCAGATGTGCCTCTGCCAGCAAAAACAGAACTCAGGAGAGCCATGCATGGCCCTCCCCAGCTCCGTTTTGGGCTGTGGGTGGTCTCCTGAAACCCTCTGCCACTGAAAATGAAGCTCAGGAGGGCCGGGTGTGGCCCTCCCTAGCTCCATTATTGCTGGCAGAGTGCTTGGGCCACCACAGGTGCTCCTGACACAAGTGACGTCAAGCTGGCCATGCCCACCCACCCCCCTCCCAGAGATGGGTTTCAGCAGGTTCTGATCAATTCTGGAGAACTGGTAGCGGAAATTTTGAGTAGTTCGGAGAACTGGTAGTAAAAATTCTGACTGACTCCACCCCCATCTATTCTCTGTCTCCCAAGTCCCAGCTGATTGGGAGGAAATGGGGATTTTGCAGTAACCTTCCTCTAGAGTGGGGAGGGACTGGGGACTTTGCAGTAACCTTCCCCTTGTGTGGGGTGGGAATGGAGATTTTATAATATCCTTCCCCTGCTACGCCCAAGCCATGCCCACCAAGTCATGCCACACCCATCAAGCCATGCCCACAGAATCGGTAGTAAAAAAATTTGAAACCCACCACTACTCCTTCCCGAGGTCAAACACAACCCTGATGCGGCCCTCAATGAAATCTAGTTTGACACCCCTGGATTAGAGGAACTCATAAATCCCATCAGGTACTGTTTGGTATAAGAATCAGCTTCTATTAACCTTCATCTTTTTTAGAGGATATGGCTATTATGTTTTACATGGGATGCATCCATAGCTCGCAGTTTGGGGATGACAGAGCTGCCATCTTTTACATCCCACATGACAATTGTGGTGTCTGTTAGAAACTAGAACCAGAACAAATAATGTGAGTTTTACTGAGGATTATCTCTTTCCATTACTGAAACCTGAGATATTGATCCTGTTGGAAGAAATGTCCATCTGGGTTCAGTTCCAAGTGGGGAAAAAGACACTGGAAACATGGAGACTGCTTGGGAAGATGGTTTAATGGTGGACAGGAATCACATGGCTTGAGTTCCTGAAGAGAAAAGGGCCAAGATGCTGAGAGTCCCTGGGTTTTATACCCTCTCTGGCTTTGAACTTCCTGGGACACAGGAAGAATATCCTGATTGGTTGCTGTCAGAGGTCATAGCTAGCCTTGCTGGCTGATGTAATCTTCCCAGGTGCCATGTGGGGAGTTTCTGTTACTAGATGGGTCCTTTGGGTTGTAGATGGGATGCTGAGGCCTAATGGCCCTTTGACAAAGGTGCGGAGGATGAGTTTCTGCTTCTCTGAGTTTCTACTTCTCTTTTAGAACTCATCCCTCTCCTAGAAGAATGAAATATTTTAGGAAACGTTAAAAAAGCTGAATATTATATTTCCCTGGATGAGAATTGGAGAAACATGTTTTAAGAACAAAGCAGCTCCCTGCAGCTTTCTGCCAGAGGCAGAAATTCATTCCCCCTACCTTCATCAATGGGCCATCATCTGCAACACAATAGGACCCATCTAGCAACAGAAACTCACCACATGGTAAGACTCAAGCAAGCTTGAGAGACAATTTACAAAGTTAGCTAAGACCCCTAGACCACCTGGGAGTTTGACAACCAGTCAGGATACATTTCTTATACAGGAATAGGAAACACTAAAGTGGGGCCCCACAGAGGGTATAAACTCAGGCACTCAGCATCTTTTCTTTTATGTACACTGAGAGCATATGCACCAAGACAAATTCCTTGTGTGTCCAATCACACTTGGCCAATGAAGAATTCTATTCTATTCTATTCTATTCTATTCTATTCTATTCTATTCTATTCTATTCTATCTTGGTCTCTTCTTTTCCTCTTTTGTTCTTCAACCAACACCTTGAAGCATGTGATCTCCTTTTCTACTCAGGAACTCAAGCCATGTGATTCCTGTCTACTATTAAACCATCTTTCCAAGCAGTCTCCATGTTTCCAGTGTCTTTTTCCCCACTTGGAACTGAACCCAGAAGGATATTTCTTCCAACATATCCTAAAATATTTCATTTTTCTAGGAGAGGGTTGGGTTTTAACTTCCAACACTCCCACACAGGAATCTCCAAAGAGGCCAGACTGAACAAAGCTGTGTACAAGTTGATTCCTATATATTCCTTCGAGAATGTCCTGCCCAGTTTGCAGGCATAGAACATAGAATAATAGAGTTGGAAGGGATCTTGGAGGCATTTTTCTAATCACCACTGGAGAAAAACTGTAAGTATATGATCTCCATAATGCCACTCTGAAGGCGCTAGCTGGTTAAAAGACTTTTTATCCCTGTAGTGGACAGAATATGCTTTCCCCAATTTGTACTAATCTTGTTAGTTCTGTTTACAATAACATTTCCCCAAAGACTCCTTTGAACAAATAATGACTTCCTTTGTCACCCCTTGCTGTCAGAATGAACAGATGGATATAAAACAATAAACTCTTTTTTATTTCTAATGATGGTGGCCTTCAAGTGTAATTAAAACAAGTCAATTTCCCCCCAAGTGACAGCCACTCTGGAGAATGGAAGGCGTGGGCTGAATTTTCCCCAAATGCCTGTAGGAGTTTCTATTCCAAACCAGCATATTTCTCTTTCAATCTCTCTTGAATTAAGTTTACTGCCAAGTTTTATAACCTGAAGCCTAAGGCCAATTGTAACTCATGAAAACCCTCTCTAAAAATTACCATTAATTGTTGTTTTTAATGTGACAATAGAGAGAAATTAGTATACACATGATTGGAGCGTATTCAAATGGACTGCACTTAATTTTAATTCAATTTAAAAGTAAACTATACCCTGTTTACTTTTTTTCCTAACCAAACAGTATTTTTGGAGCATAATCCCCTTGGACTAAGTGCAATCCTTATCCTGGAAAAGGTTGCACACAAAAAAACTTTTCCCCCATCCTCCTTCCAGGTAGCCCCAGGAGGCTCACCTGTTCAGCTATCAATTGATATGAAAGCCATGCAAATAACAAACCTTAATCACTGGTTTTACCTAGACAAACTCTGTCTCAAAGGTGAACTTGCTCCTTAGATCCACACATTGCATTAATGAATTGCTTGCTGAATAAACCCCAGTTGGCTGAGTTTGCGCAGCAGCCAGCTGTAAACTCTTAATTTTCAAACGACAGGGATTGGAGCCACATAACCTACTAATTGAAAATCAGATGAATCACATTATGGCTTGGAGGCATGTGTGACTTCAGCAAGTGTCCTTGGGCATAATGGAAAAATAAAGTGCAAAAAAGCTACCCTGGGCATCTGCTGTAATTACTCTTTTGTTACTATAAACTGAATTATAGATTCTGATGCAAAGCCAAGTGCTTTTGGCTTCAGATACAACTGGGATCTTTCTTTCCCTTAACAATAAAGTTTAAGATGAGAGACTCGTATCTTCTATCCAGTTCCTGTGCCAGTAGGAATCACTGTTCTGCTTTTATCAAAAGTCACAACGGCACCCATTCTATACACAGTAATCATTAAAACCAACCTCTGCACCAGAAAACCAACTTCTTCACTTCACCACAGAATCATAGGTTAAAGTTCTGGTCCATTCAATAACTTCTGTTTGCGGCTACCATTTTCTTTACACTAGTAGAACTATCTCTGCTTTCCAAGCTTGCTTTGAATGTAATGAAACCATTTTGGGAAGTCTCAGCAGATAACAGCACTCAGCCAATCTTGTCTAGCTATAGTTGGGCCTGGCTCAGTGGTGGGTTGCTACCAGTTTGCCCCAGATTGGGTGAACCGGTAGCGGCAGCAGCAGGAGGCTCCGCCCACCCACCTGGATGCTTCTGTGCACAAGCAAACCAGTAGCAATGGGTTTTGAAACCTGCCCCTGGCCTGGCTGATACTGCTAGAGACCTCCTGGGCTGTATGGTAGACTTGAAAGTTGAAAAAATATATATAGAATACAGAATAACAAAATTGGAAGGGATCTTGGACATCTTCTAGTCCAACCCCTTGCTTAAGCAGGAAACCCTATCATTTCAGTCAAAAAACTGCCTAATCTCTTCTTAGAAACCTCAAGCTGGGCCGTGGTAGCTCAGGCTGTAAAGAAGCCTGTTATTAGAACACAGCAGCCTGCAATTACTGCAGGTTCAAGCCCGGCCCAAGGTTGACTCAGCCTTCCATCCTTTATAAGGTAGGTAAAATGAGGACCCAGATTGTTGGGGGGGCAATAAGTTGACTTTGTAAATACACAAATAGAATGAGACTATTGCCTTATACACTGTAAGCCGCCCTGAGTCTTCGGAGAAGGGCGGGATATAAATGTAAATAAAAATAAATAAAAATTTTAAAAAAGCGATGGAACATCCACAACTTCTAGAGGCAAGCTGTTCCATTGATTGTTCTCACTGACAGGATATTTCTCTTTAATTCTAGATAGGATAGCTCTTTGATGTGCTTCCATCTGTTAGTTCTTGTCCTGCCCTAAGGTGCTTTGGAGAATAGTCAATCCCCTCTTCAGGCAAATTCCTTCCATATTGTTGCTGCAGTGATCTATAAGTAATCGGCAGGACTAGAACCCAGCTTAAGAGCATCCTTATGTTAGCCATCTTCAAACTCTGGTCTCAGTAAATTTGCTCATTTCCCAAGGCTTAAATATGTGTCTGCGAATGAAATTAGGGGGGTTTGCTTGCTTGCTTATTTTATTTTATTTTATTTTATTTTATTTTATTTAGACTTGTGTAGTCTCTCATCTTAGAATCACAACTCTGGACTGCTCACAAAGATTCTATAAAACAAGTAGCATTTAAAAAAATAAAAGCAAAACAAAAACAAAGATTCCTAGTGCCACAACCTTGATGCAACCCACAGCACTGTGTTTCCGTACCAATTTCACCCTATCCCAGGATTTGGGGTAAAGGCTGGGCTTTCAGGGGGAAGGATGCTCTAGGGCAGGGGTCTCCAACCTTGGTCACTTTAAGACTTGTGGACTTCAACTCCCAGAGTTCCTTAGCCAGCAAAGCTGGCTGAGGAATTCTGGGAGTTGAAGTCCACAAGTCTTAAAGTGGCCAAGGTTGGAGACCCCTGCTCTAGGGGACAGAGGCTTCCAAGGAAAAGAAGGGGACATTTAAAGGAAAGAAGTGTGCCCACTGTATTTCAATCAATCAATCAGAATAGAGATGGAAGAGACCCTCGGCCTTCTAGTCCAACCCCCTGCTTGAGCAGGAGACCCTATACAATTTCAGGCAGGTGACTGTCCAGTCTCTTCTTAAAAACCAACAGTGATGAAGCACCCACAGCTTCTGACCGCAAGCTGTTAATTGTCCTCACTGTTATTAAATTTCTTCTTAATTCAAGAGATTGCTTCTCTCCTTGATTAGTTTCCATTCATTGTTTCTTGTCTTGTTTTCTTTGTGCTCAAAGCATCTTTGGTGCTTTGGAAAGTAAGTTGACCTGCTCTCCTTTGTGGTGGCCCTTCAACTACTGGAATACTGCTATCATGTCCCCCCAGCCATTCTTTTCTCTAGACTAGCCAAACCCAAATCCTGAAATCAGATTCTTCATATGTTTTAGTCTCCAGGCCTTTAATCATCTCAGTTGCTCTTCCCTGCACTTTTTCCAAAGTCTCAACATATTTTTGTTTTTAAAAATGATGCTTATATTTTATTATTTTTTTATTTGATCTGGTAGGACAGGGAGAGGCAGTCCCATCAATAACCTGGCCTCATGCCATGGATGGCTTTAAAGGTGACAATCAGCATCTTGAATTCACCTGGAACAAAAACAAGAGGCAATGCAGCTCACAAAACAGAAATGCAACATGGGCAAACCTAGGGCACTGAACATTTGGACCAGTTGTAACTTTTGGTTAGATTCAAGGGCAATCGCATGCAAAGCACATTGCAGTAATGACCAAGGCGTGAGTGACTATGACATGTGTAACTGGGTATCATTGGCAAACTGAAGGCAATCCGGTTAAAAACAGCAAATATTTTTAGTTAAAATAATCATTTTGGCAAATTATTTACACCCATTTAATTTAAATGAAGAAAACTGTGTATAAAGGAAATATTTATTACATTAAGATACTTCCTTATATTGTTGACCCAGAGATAAGTTCTTTGAGAAAGCTGGGCAGTCTAGGAACATGAAATGAAAAATGAATGAATGAATGAATGGGTTGGGTGCACTTTTTGAATCTTTCTTAATTCAGCAAGTCCCAATTGGGTGTCATATTGGGGATTCTGGAAGGCATAAGAACATATATATGTAGGGAATTTGGTTGGTGAAGATATTTTAATGTGACATCACTGTCATTGTTCAAAATTATACTAGGCAAATGAATGGGTGGGAATGATCAAAATTGTTAACAAGCTGGCTTATGTGATATCCAAGAGTGTTAGTTATGAAGCAGAAACTGCATGGTTCAAATATCAATGCTACCATGAAACATTTGGTTGACAGAAGGACAAACAATATCTAACTTCAAGTGCTTGAAAACCAAGGAAAAATAGTCCTGCACTGCCATCTGTTGGCTGCTAAGTTCCAGCCCTTGACGACTGACATTGTTTAAATGAATCCGACAAAAACTAATCTGAGCTAATCGTTTTGATCCAGGATTTGCAATGGATGCCCTCCTATAAAACAAAATTGTGAAACAAATAGGTAGGATACTTTTCACACTTGGAAAACGTAAGTATCATTACAAAAGATGTCAACCTCCACAGCAAATCAAGAGGAGACAGCTGTCTCTTGTTCTGTCAAGACATTTGCTTTTCGGCGTTCAAAAGCATTCAAGTGGATTGAAATGAATAAAGAACTATATCCCCAAATAACCAGAATTTATTTCATTTAGTGTAGTCATGCACTGAGATTCTTTAAAGGGGATATTTTCTCTCTAGTAAGTGAGAAAATATCGCTCAGAAAAAGCTTAGATAGAGCAGCCATGTAATTTTTCTTTTATCTTTTTAGAAGAAAACTGCAGGCAGCTGAAATTTGCACTACCAATACTTCTGAATTCATTGAGGTTTCCACCAAGGCATCCTGACTATATTTGTTATCTGTGTGAACTAAAGCAAAACCTTCTTTGGGTTGACCTTAATTCCAGGGTGAATTAGATGAACTACCAGTACTTCAACAATATGGAAATAATAATAATTAATAATAATAATAATAATAATAACAACAACAACAACAACAATAACAACAACAACAACAGAATTGGAAGGGACCTTGGAGGTCTTCTAGTCTAACTCCCTGCCCAGGCAGGAAACCCTATACCATTTCAGACAAATGGTTATCCAACGTTTTCTTAACAATTTCCAGTATTGGAGCATTTACAACTTCTGCAGGCAAATTGTTCCACTGATTAATTGTTCTAACTGTCAGGAAATTTCTCCTTAGTTGTAGGTTGCTTCTCTCCTTGATTAGTTTCCACCCATTGCTTCTTGTTCTACCTTTAGGTGCTTTGGAGAATAGTTTGACTCCCTCTTCTTTGTGGCAATTCCTGAGATATTGGAACACTGCTATCATGTTTCCCCTAGTCCTTCTTTTCATTAAACTAGGCATATCAAGTTCTTGCAACCGTTCTTCATATGTTTTAGCCTCCAATCCCCTAATAATCTTTGTTGCTCTTCTCTGCACTCTTTCTAGAGTCTCAACATCTTTTTTACATCGTGGCAACCAAAATTGAATGCAATATTCCAAGTGTGGCCTTACCAAGGCATTATAAAGTGGTATTAACACTTCACGTGATCTTGATTCTATCCCTCTGTTTATGCAGCCCAGAACTGTGTTGGCTTTTTTGGCAGCTGCTGCACATTGCTGGCTCATATCTAAATGGTTGTCCACTAGGACTCCAAGATCCCTCTCACAGGTACTACTATTGAGCAAGGTACCACATATCCGGTACCTGTGCATTTTGGTTTTTTGGCCTAAATGTAGAACCTTACTTTTTTCACTGTTGAATTTCATTTTGTTAGATAGCGCCCAATGTTCTAGTCTGTCAAGATCTTTCTGTATCTTGAGCCTATCTTCTGGAGTGTTGGCTATTCCTGCCAGCTTGGTGTCATCTGCAAATTTGATGAGTTCAGCATCTATCCCCTCGTCCAAGTCATTGATGAAGATGTTGAAGAGTACTGGGCCTAAAACAGAGCCTTGGGGTACTCCACTGCATACTTCCCTCCATGTGGATGTAGTTCTGTTGAGGACTACATGTTGAGTGCGGTTGATCAGCCAGTTACGAATCCATCTGGTGGTGGTGCTGTCTAACCCACATTTTTCTACTTTATCTAATAGTAGGTTATGGTCTACTTTATCAAATGCTTTACTGAAGTCCAAATTATATCGACAGCATTCCTCTGGTCCACTAATTTTGTCACTTTGCCAAAGAATGCAATAAGGTTAGTCTGGCATGATCTGTTTTTGACAAACCCATGTTAGCTTTTGGTTATTACTTTGTTTGCTTCTAGATGTTCGGTGATTCGTTGCTTGATTATCTTTTCCAGAATCTTCCCTGGTATTGAGGTTAGGCTGATAGGTCTGTAGTTTCCTGGATCTGTTTTTTTTTTTCCTTTTTTGAAGATGAGAACTACATCAGCTCTTTTCCAGTCCTCTGGCAGTTCCCCTATGCTCCAGGATCTTTGAAAGATATAGCTCAGTGGTTCTGAGATTTTGTCTGCCAGTTCCTTCAGAACCCTGGGGTGTAATCCATCCAGTCCTGGTGATTTGAACTCATCTAGGGTAGACAGGTGTTCACTTACCATTTTCTTCCCTATTTTAACTTGTGTTCCTAATCTGTTTTTTGTTATATTTCCTATATTTTACTGTACGATGGTATGAATTTCCAACTCTAATCAATGACCATGAAAAATTCTGATGTTTCCACACTGAAGGACCAGTTAGGTCAATCCTGCTTAGTTTTCAGGGCAAGGTCAGCCAGGTGCTGTCACCTAGAAGACATGCATGCTCTATTGAGGAATTTCTGCAAATATTGCACAATTAAAGCTTTCTCTGTGTCTATATATCTTCTAACCCAGGGGTATCAAACTTGCGGCATCATGTTTTTGTCAAGTGATGTATCACAACTTTTTCCCCCTTCGCAAAAATGGGGGTGGGCATGGCCAGCCCGTGACACATCCTGCCCGCGGGCCGCAAGTTTGACACCCCTGTTCCAGGGGTGAAATGCTCCCAGTTCGGGCTGGATCTCCCAATCCGGTAGCGATAGCAGCAGGTGGTTCGGAGAACTGGTAGCAAAAATCCCCCCCATCATGCCCAGCTGAGCCGCGCGATCATCAGAGGGTTTTTTTTTTTTTACTTTTAAAAGCATTTTTTCTTCAGCGGAAAAAATGCTTTTAAAAGTAAAAAAAAAGCCTCTGATGATCATGCGGCTCAGCTGGGATCGTCAGAGCCTTTTAAAAGCATTCTTTTACAACCTCTTCAGCTGAAGAGAAAATGCTTTTTAAAAAAAAAAGTTAGCCACGCCCACCCAGTCACATTACCTCCCCACCAAGCTATGCCCACAGAACCAGTAATAACAAATTTTACATTTCACCACTGCCCTGTTCTAACCAATCCAAACCCTTCTATGGCTGAGCCTACAGTGGCTGAACCTACAATCTGACCTGATTAGCCTTTCATAAAGCTCCATGTCCACAGGCATTTGGGTTTGGATGAGCACTGCTGATGTGCATCTGTTGTTTTAGCCAGTTGTTTCATGGGTTATATGCTGCTGTAGTAATTGTTGTACACGTTCCAGAGTCACTACATTTAAATAGACCACACAGCTTGTTCTAGTTTAAGACAAGCCCAGCCAATTGTGACTTACTTGGAAAACATGGTTAAGGAAATAACACAGCATGATTGGTGATCATAACATAATCCCTGCTCCAGGGAATTTTCCCACTCTGAAACAACAGCTGCATTATTATTGTTGTTGTTGTTGTGTTGTTGTTTTTTCTCTTTTCCTTGTCATCTTTTCTTTAGTGACTTCTGAGGGCAGTTGTCTCCAACATGCAATCTCCCACCAAGCTAAAGTACAACTCCCGCTATCCCCTTATACCACGATTTAGCTCCCACAAGGCATCATAAATTTCTCTATAATCTTAAAATGGCTAGGATAAAAGCTTTGCTCCTCTTTTTAACCTATCTTGATGAAAAGAAACAACTTGCACATGTAAAAGTTGTGGCTATGAGAACAGACTGGTAATTTCTGAAAAAACAATTGTATGCCAAACTCTTAGGGATTTAAATGCCATCCAATATAAAGTGATGCAGATGGAACAATTTCCAACATAGATGCTGACAGCAATGTTCCTTAAGTCTAAAGGTTCAAAGGCACAACTCTGCTTTCTGTTTCTAAAAATGGTCTTCGCCCCCAAGATGCTGGATCTCTCTTATTTACTGTCCCATCTCTGAATCTTATATGCTATCATAAAGTATGAAAGAAGTCAAATAGCAAGATTTTTTTTCAGTTTATATAGCCATTATAACACAGGCTGTCTGATAAATTCCATCAGTGAAAACATCACACAGAATTAAACAATGTTAGGCATGGCACTGAGTCTAATTTCAGGAATGGAAAAAATAAATGGGTCTGCTGCTGGCTTTAACAGTAATCTGATGTGAAGCTTCTGACATAAGTAAAATAAGCATTTGCTCACATCTTTAGGACAAGTTTCTGATAAGAACACAGTTATAGGGGCTGAGAACCGAGACACGGGTAATTTACATTAACTTTGGTTTATTTTGACAACTCAAGTTGCTTAACAATTTGGAACCTGCTTTCTCTCATTTGAAGAGAGAGAAAGTGGGGGGAGGGAGGGATGGATGGAGAGAGAGGAGATTATATATATATATATATATATATATATATATATATATATATATATATATATATATATATATATATATATATAATTTGTTTTCTGTCGATTTCACGGGTGTTTGTATGTAGGTCTTTGGTTGTTCGGGTTTTCTCCCGTGTAAAATTGGAAGTGTCTTGGCAACGTTTCGACGAAGTCTCATTCGTCATCTTCAGGCTTCAGCTTCGTGCTTCTGGGAGCAATGTGTGATCGCAGCTGTTTCTTCCTTTTAACTGCTAGTGGGGGTTTGAACTGATTGGGTGGGAGCTTGGCTGTGCTCTGATTGGATGGAGGTTTTTTTTTGCTCTGATTGGCTGGGGGTGTGTCCTGTTTGGGTGGGGCTTGGTTGTGCTCAATTTAATCTGTGTTGCAGGGGATTTGAGCTGGTGAGCTGCATAGCTGTTGTTTGGCTTTGTGGTGGTGCTACATCTTCATAGTGGGTGTCAGTCTGCTGCATGTATGGATTGGAGGGGTTTGAAATGGCTAATGTTGCAGCTGCGGTCTGGCTTCTGGTCCTTGGTCGTGCTTCATGATCAGTGTGGGTTTGGGTCTGCTTTCTGGGTGGATGTGCGGTGGTGACATCCTGTGTGGACCTTGTGAGTGTGGGTCTAGTGTCATTCCTCGTGTTAGGGACTCGTTTGTCAATAAGGGCGGGTTTCCAAATGGCTGGTAGGCGGGAGGTATCATCTCGTTTGTTCATGCCAGACCGCAGCTGCAACATTAGCCATTTCAAACCCCTCCAATCCATACATGCAGCAGACTGACACCCACTATGAAGATGTAGCACTACCACAAAGCCAAACAACAGCTATGCAGCTCACCAGCTCAAATCCCCCTGCAACACAGACTAAATTGAGCACAACCAAGCCCCCACCCAAACAGGACACACCTCCAGCCAATCAGAGCACAAAAAAACCTCCATCCAATCAGAGCACAGCCAAGCTCCCACCCAATCAGTTCAAACCCCCACTAGCAGTTAAAAGGAAGAAACAGCTGCGATCACACATTGCTCCCAGAAGCACAAAGCTGAAGCCTGAAGATGACGAATGAGACTTCGTCGAAACATTGCCAAGACATTTCCAATTTTACACGGGAGAAAACCCGAACAACCAAAGACCTACATATATATATATATATATCCTCTGTAGAATATATATATAGAATATATATATATTCTACAGAGGAATTATTGAGTCTGTCATCTGCACCTCTATAACTGTCTGGTTTGGCACTGCAACAAAGCAAGACAGACACAGACTTCAACTGATAGTTAGAACTGCAGAAAAAACAATTGCTACCAGCCTCCTTCCATTGAGGTCCTGTATACTGCACGAGCCAGAAAGAGCGCTGTGAAAATATCTACAGACCCCTCACATTCTGGACACAAACTGTTTCAACTTCTACCCTATAGGGCATTGCACACCAGAACAACTAGATACAAGGACAGTTTTCCCCCATGCCATCATTCTGCTAAACGAACTAATTCCCACAACACTGTCAAACAATTTAGTACGGCTGTATTACTATTATTATTCTCATCTTTCCTATTACCTATCTCTTTCTCTACTTATGGCTATAACGTTGTTGCTTGTATCTTTATGATTTATATTGTTTTTAGTTTCCTAATATGTTGATTGCTTATTTAGCATTCCATGACTATCACTAAGTGTTATATCTTATATTATGAATGTATTTTTATGATGACTATGATCATGATTGTTCACTTATAGCTTTTATGTACAATGAGAACATATGCACCGAAGACAAATTCCTTGTGTGTCCAATCATACTTGGCCAATAAAGAAGTCTATTCTATTGTTGGAAGAAATATCCATCTGGTTCAGTTCCAAGTTGGGAGAAAAACACTGGAAACATGGAAGCTGATTGAAAAGATGGTTTATTGATGGACAGGACCACGTGGGTTGAAATCCTGGGCAGCTGACCCCATCTAACAAAATGAAATTTAACATAGAGAAAAGTAAAGTCTTACACTTAGGCAAGAAAAACCAAAAGTACCCATATAGACTGGGTGAAACCAGGCTTAATAGCAATAACTGTGAGAGGGATTTTGGAATCTTAGTGGACAACCAGCTAAATATGAGCCAGCAGTGTGCAGCAGCAGCCAAAAGAGCCAATGCAATCCTAAATTGCATTAACAGAGGGATATAATCAAGATCAAGTGAGGTACTAATACCACTCTATAAAGCCCTAGTAAGACCATACCTAGAATACTGCATCCAGTTTTGGTCACCACACTCAACAAAAAGATGTTGAGACTCTAGAAAAAGTGCAGAAAAGAGCTTTGATTAGAGAACTGGAGACTACAACGTATGAAGAACAGTTACAGGAACTGGGCATTGCTAGTCTAATGAAGAGAAGGCATGATAGCAGTCTTCCAATATTTGAGGGGCTGCCACAGAGGGGAAGGGGTCAAGCTATTTTCTAAAGCATCTCTAGGCCAGGCAAGGAATAACTCAATGACTTCAGAAGTATTGGTAATGCAAATTTCAGCTGTGTACAGAAACTGAACAAAGAGAGATTTAACCTGGAAATAAGGATAAATTTTCTGACAGTGAGAACAATCAACCAGCAGAACAGTTTGCCTTTGGAAGTTGTGGGAGCGTCACCACTTGAGACTTTCGAGAAGAGATTGGACTGCCATTTGTCAGAAATGGTGTAGAGTCTCCTGCTTGGACATGGGGTTGGACTAGATGATCTAACAATCTGTAAATTTGTAAATGGAGGAGAGAGAGAGAGAGAGAGAGAGGTATTTATACCCTCTCTTGGGCCTTGTCCTTCAGCTTCCTGTTCCTGTGCAAGAAATGTATTCTGTTGGTTGTCAGACTCCCAGGGGTCATAGCTGAGGTTGTCTGAGATAAGTTTGGTTGAACCTTGCTGGGTGATACAATGTTCCCAGGTGATTTAGCAATGCAGTGAGCCCTGCTGCTAGATGGATAGAGGGCTAATCCTATTATGTCCTGAGAGGTTATGCCTTAATCCCATCACCCTGGAGCTGGAGGTTTAATTGTCTTATAGATAGGCTGGTCCAGTCCTGCTCAATGGGCCAAATATCTGCTCGGGTCAGAGAGGCTCTGCCCACCCACTCGGACAATCTGCACATGCGCAGAAGTACGCACGCTCCTGTTGCAAACCGGTAGTAAAGGTAAGTAGAACCCACCCCTGGTGATTATGTATGTATATATGGAATTGTGCCCACAAGATCTGCAGAAATGATTTTGTGGTTAAGCAAAAGAAATGAGGTAGCTTTACTAACTAGCGCTCCGTTACAATTTTTGTCTACATTGGCCCAATATTGCTCCATGGCTGCTTTTATTATTTTGGTTTTAGTTTTTGCTTTTACACTGTAACTTGATCCATAGAAAAATAGGGAACAGAAAGAAATATATACATGTATCATTGTTTCCTTTAAAATCAGTAGTGAGTTTGTTATATCGCTTTAATGACATAAAAGCAAAATCATAAGGAACAGATCACTGTTTCATCGTCTTCATGACCGAATGAGTAAGCAACCTTCAAATATAGCAAGCTAGAGAATTCTGGGAGTTGAAGTCCACACAGCTTAAAACTGCTGAGGCAGAGAAATACTGCACTAGACCATCTTGTAATGAGAATAAACCTAACAAAGAAAGAAAATCCCGCCCCCAGCACGCCATCTTTTGCATATGAATAAGATTTGCCTAATCCCATCAGACCCAAACTAATCCCTTCCCAGTCTCAGACAAAGCTGCCTGCAATCCTATCTAGACCAAAAAAGAGAAGCAGCCCTCACTAACTCCCAGCACAGCCCAAGGGCAACTATTGCAACCTAGAGAAACCCCAGCCTTTCATTTTCTTCTCAATATTTCATCTCCAAGGGCCTTCCCCAGCTCTGCTGCTACCCTCCTAAAAGGTCCATTTTGCCTAAATATTCCTTCCAAGTACACTGATAAAGGCCTTAACTAGCTTTTCCAAATTGGCCAGCCAATCAGATCCCTAGTATTTCCCGCCTTTTATCTCTCATCTTTGCTTTTATCTCTCATCTTTGCTTTTCCATTGTTCAGGGTCTTTCTTTCTTCTAGGCGCCCAATGATTATTCCAATAAATGTGGTTCTTCTACAGTTTAACGAATTCCTTCTATCATAAGGATGGATGTTGAAGAAAGTGAGTCATCTCGTTATTCAGTGTTAATCATTTGTCTGTGTTTTGCTGAACTCTACATCAAAGATAGGTCAACATTATTATTGGGAAGTACACATATCCTCATACATTAAATAGCTTTTCTTCTTTGTATATGTTTCATTTTACAGATCATAAAGTATGTGGAGACCACAGTTTTAGACAATTTGATGGACAACTTAGCACTAAGTATGTGCTTACCCTATTGTGCCTTGATGAAAGAATAGTTTCTTAAGAAAGCACAAGTGATATAATCCAGTTTATCTCTGATTCATTTTTCCTTTGTTTATCCCAACTTTGCAACTTTTTTTGTATGTTTTGCTCCTTTTTAAAAAGTACAGTATAGGAATTTCAAAGCAAAATCCATTTTGACTATAGCTTTAAAGGGTGCTGTTTTAATCAACATCTATTAAGATAATTCCATGAAATTCCAAAATACAGACAAGATTGGAAGCCCCTAAAAGACAACAATGACAAGTCACTTCCATACTTTTGCCAAGAAAAATGACTTCCTTATATTAAATTGCCCTAAACCAATACTTTTCTATTTTTTGAAGACCTGTGGACTTCAACTTCCAGAATGCTATTACCAGGAGTAAACTATTGCCTGCTGTTTATCAGACCAAGAACTGAGTAAACCTGGCACTTAAACTTTACTAGGCCATCTGATGCAACAGCGTAAGATTCCTATATTTCTCATTTACATACCCACAAATTATATGTGGTTTAGATTTAATTTGTAAAGGGGAATTGACTTGAATCTTAGTCGCTGTCCAGGTCAAGGACTACCACTGCTCATCATCCTTCATGCTCATAGGAGGAGCCAAAGATCACCTTGCTTCCATCCCATAGGTTTCAATGGAAAAACACATTTTGGCCAAGTCTCATGTAGTATGGAAGCACATGTGCTGGGAGGGGAAATAAATTTCATGAGAAACTCATTAAAGGTGGAATCTAAATCATTCAAATCAATACATGGCAGGCAAAAATACAATATGCACCTGTTTGTAGTGCCTAGAGGTAGTCCTCAACAAACCACAAGAGCCCCAAATTTCTGTTGCTAAGTGGGACATTTGTTAAGTGGATTTTGTCCCATTTTGCCACCTTTTTTGCCACAGTTGTTAAGTAAATCACTGTGTTATTTAACACAGTTAAGTAAACTAAGTTAGTAGCATGGTTGTTAAAGTGAATCTGACTTCCCATTGATTTTGCTTGTCAGAAGGTGGCAAAAAATGATCACATGACCATGGGACACTGCAACCATCACAAATATGACTCAATTGTCAAAGCACCTGAATTTTGATCACAGGACATGGGGATGTTGCAATGGTTGTAAATATGAAAAATGGTCATAAGTCACTTTTTCAGTACTGTTGTAACCTTGAATGGTCACTAAATGAACTGTTGTAAGTCAAGGACTATCTGTATTTGTATTGCTTCACCTTCATACTGAATACTGAATACTGTTTTACATCTGCCAAATACATGTAGTTTCTATTACTGGGCAAGAGCTGCTTGTAAATGCCACTTTGCACATACTCAAAGGAACAATAATACTGCTAGTTATTTCAATTCTGTAATAGCAATAACATTTAGACTTATATACCGCTTCATAGTGCTTTACAGCTCTCTCCAAGAGGCTTACAGAGTCAGCATATTGTCACCAATAATCTGGGTCCTCATTTTACCAATCTTGGAAGGATGGAAGGATGAGTCAACCTTGAGCCTGGTGAGATTCGATCTGCCAAACTGCTGGCAACCGGGTGATCAGCAGAAGTAGCCTGCAATACTGCTTCCATTCTAGGGCTTAGCCCAGGAAATTCCTTCAAAGTAGGTGAGAGCCTCTGTTTTTAAGAGTCTGGGTAATAACACCTAATGTCCTAGCAATATCAACCCAGCCAACTCTAATTATTACTCTCCACCCACCTTTCAGATTTCATCTGCATCATCACTCTGTGGAAGATATCCGGGTTGTGCATTGATCATATATAATATGGTGCTCTGCCTGTTTTACCTGCTGGCTATTATGATGTAAACAACAAAAAAGAGTGAAGTCTCTTTTCTGGCTATCGCCACATCCAGGTTCTCGGTTTGCGGAGAACTTTTTTTTTCCGTTTTCACTGGGTTGTCCGGATTTTTGCAGCTACCTCAGAGTGCCTTTCCAGCCAGGGTCCGCGGTGACTTGGGGGTTTGCTTGCCATTGTCTTCCTATTTTTCCCCTTCCTACAAGCCTAGCCTGCAGCCTTGATGTTCTCACTGGTGGAATTCCATCCAAATGTTAAACCGAAGCCGATTGCATAACTTCCGAGCTCAGCCAAGGTCAGCGGGAAGCGCACTAAGGATAAGTTAGGCTGAGATCAAACAGGTTAGGAGCCTTCAAGGTATGGCAGGAAAAACCTTTGATGGACTGGGCTGTACCGGTACCAAAAATGACCCCACCCTGTTTCTGCAAAACAGAGCTGCAAAAGGCGAGGCGAAATGGACCGAAAGTATGCAAGTATAACCTCGTCTTTTAGCACGAGGACTGGCTTCTCGTTCACCTTGAAGCTTTTTTTCCTCACTATTTACATGACACAGCATCTTAAGCCATCCATAGCACAGGTATATACAGAGCAAGAAAGTCCCCAATCTTCAAAAAAAAAAAAAAAGGAAGAGCGAGAGAATTCGGTTTCCCGTTCAGTATCATTTTAATCTTTAGATTAGATCTAGGTAGCAAATAGCCAGTCGACCACTAGATGGCAGCAGATGCCGAAACACCGGCTTTTTTTGTTTTCTAGCCCTTCAAATTTGCATGGCTCCCACCTGTTAAGTTTTAACCTTAAAAGTTGTCGCCAATACCAATACTGTACTTTTATTCAGCAGACAGGAGGATAGTGCCTAAAACTCTTGTTCCAAGTATCTCACGACCGCGAGGGATTTATTTTCCGGGACAGCCCAGCCAGGTTTGTCCTGTGCCATTTATAATTGTATCAAATCCTCCACTGCTGCTTCCCGTTCTGGTTTTTATACATCAGGATGGGATACCTCAGCATCCACCTGTATATATTACATGGCTCGTGGCCATACCTGACCTTTTTATCTAAGCAGAAAGCGTCTGTGGAGATTCTGTCATCCAGGTCATGGTTGTTCCAAAGATCTTCCCCCCCCCTCCCCCAAAGAGGCAACTGGACTTTCCAGTTTTTCTTTGAAGAGGTTGAAGAGCTAAAGCAGCTTCTTGGATGAGAAGCAAAACGTCTTCAAAGCAAAACCAGAAAATCCAGTTGCCTCTTGAAAGGGGGGTGGGGAGGAGAGCACTTTTGGGACTACGCAGAGAACATGTAGCCAGCCCAGATAAGAACAGGACATAAATCCTAAAGCATTACATATTGCCAAGAGCTCTGCTCATATACCAGTGATTCACTGGATATATTGCAATTGGCTGGGCCAATGCACTTGAACGTCTAAATCATCTTACAAATCAAGCTACAAATCAAGCTGAGGGTGAGCCCAATTGTTATGGAGCCTACCTGCAGTTAGCCCAGTTTCTTCTTCTGGCTGCCACCTTCCATTTGCATCTTAACACAATAGTTAATAACTGATTCAAGCAGCGGCTGCCCTCTTTTATTTGCTTCATTGCACTCAACTGAAATGTTGAACTACCAGGTATGTGAAGAACTCCTTTTTCTCCTAATATTTATTTGCAAGCTCATATTGCTCCATTAATTTACGGTTTTAGGCAAAGTTTATAATACTCAAAACTGCACTACACCACTGAAACATAACCCAGCCCAAATGAAAACACTGGTAGGCAATCGCTGAAAATCACCATTAAAAAGCTTACTTCTGGATTTGTGCTTTTGATTGTTGCAAAATTGTTCAAATGCCAGTGACAAGTTCATTTGGAGGAAAGTTGTAATGCGCTTATTAAGCTGTTTTGTTTAAGAACATTGTTTATAACAGCTTGCCGTTTTAAAAATGCTGTCTTTTCTTGACAATTATTGGAACATGCAAAACCCCGTCAGGCTGCTGGAAGGCAAAATCACAAAATTTCACCTCAGCCATCTCATCATGTGATCAAACTCATTTGCGAAAAGCAGAAATGACTAGACACCATCAAAAATAACACCAGCCAGAGCATAAACTGAAAGCTGTACAAAATCAGAAAATGTGAAGAACTTGGTCCATAGAATTGCTGAATCAGGCATGATTGAACCAATAGTAATATCACCTTTAATAATGCAATCAGGGCTCCAACCCAAAAGTAAAGGACTCTACCATCCATTGATTGCACATGCCTTGCAACATAAAAGAAGGCAAATCACATTTCTTTACTTTCACCATAAAAGATTAAAAAATACATTGTAAAATATAACAGTGTCCTTTGGAAAAGGTGGGCTTTGCATTAAGAATTCTTTGGTTATCGGGGTGGCTTCCAATATGGAAAACTAGTTTGGAAGATATAATATGGTCATATCATACTTTTGACCCCTGTAAAATATTTGCATTTAGTACAAGCTTGGCCAACTACTTTATTACGTATCAGCCTTGAAAAAGCTTGGCACAAGTGCTAGATTTCTCACTGGATCTATTTTCATAGAGCACATTAAACCAGAAGCTAGGTTAGCAAACTGCTGACATATTAAACTGTGCCATATTAAATTCAAACTACTCACACAACTGAGCCACTTAGATCAATTGAAATGACCTATGTTATCTTCATTTCACATCAGAGCACTTTAGATTACCTAAACAGCTTTTATCCTAGCCACGACAGTTCTATTTTCATTTCCAAATATTCCATGTAATTATAGTTACGCTAAAATACCATTTACCTGAAGATTCCTTATCCTCACTTAGGGCTGGCTGTAGTAAGCCAAGATGGCATCTTAGTTACATGTATTACATTTACAATTTTATACCATTATTTCATGAACCATTTATTACCTGCGAAGTATTATTCCAAGTATCAAATATTAAGTAAAAATTGTAGAATACATTATATCTAATTGGGGAGACGACTTCCGGTGTCCGGTGGCAACGGACGTCTGGAAGGCTTCTCCTGCCTCCAGTGTCCGAATCCGGCCGCCGCCGAGAATGCCAGGGGCCAGGTGTTCCGAAAGGACACCTGCCACCGAATGACTCGCCAGGGGTCTCCCAGCCGATATACAGGACTGGGGACCGATGCTGGCGCGTCCTAGGCTCGGCGGGGTTCGGAGGCCACAGGCATGACCATTACTGGTCGTCGCCTGGGCGCTGTGCCAGTGACACGGGGCTTTGGATTTATAATTGCAGCAGCCTGGTGGTGAACAGGAGCGGAGAAGAATTGAGGAATGAAGAAGGAAGGGAATATCGGCAAGCGTGAGTGGAGTACTCCGGTGAAGAAGACAATGTTTATAAATTAATAAAATTACTACTGCAAAAAAGATGTTAATAATTAAAATGTGGCAGATGCCACACATGTAGATAATTCCATATTTGATACAATATATCAGGGCACGAAATAAATGAAAATAGCATATTGCTTTAAGCAAAATGCAAATCATAAGTTATTTGTTTATACATTTTACACAACTGAATGCAAGACAATTTACTTGTATGAAAGCATTCTGAAATGTCTTACAACTAAACAGCACATTTACAAAGTTGTTACAACCCTCCCCTCCCCTGGTTCAGTCCCTCTTTCCCAAAAGTCACATACTTACCACAACTATTAGCAAGTATGGTTTAAAAGTTCCAAGGCAACAATTCAGTTGCCACTATCTACAGATCTTGACCTTGAGCGTGATCTCTGGCGGTCCACAGAAGCTGGAGACTTTGATCTACTGGAGGAAGCACGTTTCTGACTCTTTTCAGGGGCAGGAGATCGACTAACTGATTTTGATTTGCTGGCTCCTGCTCCTGGATCTGGTGTAAGACTTATGCTTCTTGAACGAGAACGGCTACGAGATCTTGAAGAGCTCCTGCTACGGAACGAGACCTGCTTCTGGACCTACTAAAAAGGTAAATATCCATGTTAGGTTAGGTTTATCCTGACCACTATTGTGTATACACTAGCATATCTTAGCTGAGTTCTTACCTGTGCCTTTGCTGCCCTCAATTAGTTTGATTTTCCTTCCATTGATTTCCTTGCCAGAAAGTTTTTCAATGGCATTCTTTAGATCGCTATAAGAGGCAAACTCAACCACCCTAATTAAAAAACAAATATTTGGGAATCATTCCCAAAACCTGAAATAAAGCTTTATTTACAGCTGGTGTAAAGCTCAATTAACCAATTTAAAACATTTAACATCCCAAATTTCAATTACTAAGAGTATACTGAGAAAATGTTCAGAATTAGATTTTTTTTAAATACAAAAAAATTAGTTTCTTCAAAGAACTCTAGCAATATACATAAAGCTACACACTTCTGATTTAATGAAGTGAGCAAGAAAAAGATTATCAAAAAGAGAATACAATTAGTTCAGTAACTTTCTGATGGTCCACATTTACAAAGTTGTTACAACCCTCCCCTCCCCTGGTTCAGTCCCTCTTTCCCAAAAGTCACATACTTACCACAACTATTAGCAAGTATGGTTTAAAAGTTCCAAGGCAACAATTCAGTTGCCACTATCTACAGATCTTGACCTTGAGCGTGATCTCTGGCGGTCCACAGAAGCTGGAGACTTTGATCTACTGGAGGAAGCACGTTTCTGACTCTTTTCAGGGGCAGGAGATCGACTAACTGATTTTGATTTACTACGGCTCCTGCTCCTGGATCTGGTGTAAGACTTATGCTTCTTGAACGAGAACGCCACGAGATCTTGAAGAGCTCCTGCTACGGAACGAGACCTGCTTCTGGACCTACTAAAAAGGTAAATATCCATGTTAGGTTAGGTTTATCCTGACCACTATTGTGTATACACTAGCATATCTTAGCTGAGTTCTTACCTGTGCCTTTGCTGCCCTCAATTAGTTTGATTTTCCTTCCATTGATTTCCTTGCCAGAAAGTTTTTCAATGGCATTCTTTAGATCGCTATAAGAGGCAAACTCAACCACCCTAATTAAAAAACAAATATTTGGGAATCATTCCCAAAACCTGAAATAAAGCTTTATTTACAGCTGGTGTAAAGCTCAATTAACCAATTTAAAACATTTAACATCCCAAATTTCAATTACTAAGAGTATACTGAGAAAATGTTCAGAATTAGATTTTTTAAAAAAGTTTTATTGAGTTTTGACCAATATGTTTGGAAATATGGCCAAGGCAGCAAACAAATATTTGGGAATCATTCCCAAAACCTGAAATAAAGCTTTATTTACAGCTGGTGTAAAGCTCAATTAATCAATTGAAATGACCTATGTTATCTTCATTTCACATCAGAGCACTTTAGATTACCTAAACAGCTTTTATCCTAGCCACGACAGTTCTATTTTCATAGAGCACATTAAACCAGAAGCTAGGTTAGCAAACTGCTGACATATTAAACTGTGCCATATTAAATTCAAACTACTCACACAACTGAGCCACTTAGATCAATTGAAATGACCTATGTTATCTTCATTTCACATCAGAGCACTTTAGATTACCTAAACAGCTTTTATCCTAGCCACGACAGTTCTATTTTCATAGAGCACATTAAACCAGAAGCTAGGTTAGCAAACTGCTGACATATTAAACTGTGCCATATTAAATTCAAACTACTCACACAACTGAGCCACTTAGATCAATTGAAATGACCTATGTTATCTTCATTTCACATCAGAGCACTTTAGATTACCTAAACAGCTTTTATCCTAGCCACGACAGTTCTATTTTCATAGAGCACATTAAACCAGAAGCTAGGTTAGCAAACTGCTGACATATTAAACTGTGCCATATTAAATTCAAACTACTCACACAACTGAGCCACTTAGATCAATTGAAATGACCTATGTTATCTTCATTTCACATCAGAGCACTTTAGATTACCTAAACAGCTTTTATCCTAGCCACGACAGTTCTATTTTCATAGAGCACATTAAACCAGAAGCTAGGTTAGCAAACTGCTGACATATTAAACTGTGCCATATTAAATTCAAACTACTCACACAACTGAGCCACTTAGATCAATTGAAATGACCTATGTTATCTTCATTTCACATCAGAGCACTTTAGATTACCTAAACAGCTTTTATCCTAGCCACGACAGTTCTATTTTCATAGAGCACATTAAACCAGAAGCTAGGTTAGCAAACTGCTGACATATTAAACTGTGCCATATTAAATTCAAACTACTCACACAACTGAGCCACTTAGATCAATTGAAATGACCTATGTTATCTTCATTTCACATCAGAGCACTTTAGATTACCTAAACAGCTTTTATCCTAGCCACGACAGTTCTATTTTCATAGAGCACATTAAACCAGAAGCTAGGTTAGCAAACTGCTGACATATTAAACTGTGCCATATTAAATTCAAACTACTCACACAACTGAGCCACTTAGATCAATTGAAATGACCTATGTTATCTTCATTTCACATCAGAGCACTTTAGATTACCTAAACAGCTTTTATCCTAGCCACGACAGTTCTATTTTCATAGAGCACATTAAACCAGAAGCTAGGTTAGCAAACTGCTGACATATTAAACTGTGCCATATTAAATTCAAACTACTCACACAACTGAGCCACTTAGATCAATTGAAATGACCTATGTTATCTTCATTTCACATCAGAGCACTTTAGATTACCTAAACAGCTTTTATCCTAGCCACGACAGTTCTATTTTCATAGAGCACATTAAACCAGAAGCTAGGTTAGCAAACTGTTGACATATTAAACTGTGCCATATTAAATTCAAACTACTCACACAACTGAGCTACTTAGATCAATAGAAATGACCTATGTTATCTTCATTTCACATCAGAGCACTTTAGATTACCTAAACAGCTTTTATCCTAGCCACGACAGTTCTATTTTCATTTCCAAATATTCCATGTAATTATAGTTACGCTAAAATACCATTTACCTGAAGATTCCTTATCCTCACTTAGGGCTGGCTGTAGTAAGCCAAGATGGCATCTTAGTTACATGTATTACATTTACAATTTTATACCATTATTTCATGAACCATTTATTACCTGCGAAGTATTATTCCAAGTATCAAATATTAAGTAAAAATTGTAGAATACATTATATCTAATTGCAAACCCATGTAAAACGCAACTCTCCCACAGCTTTGAAAGAAAAACAACTGATTTTTTTTAAAAAAAGTTTTATTGAGTTTTGACCAATATGTTTGGAAATATGGCCAAGGCAGCAAACAAATATTTGGGAATCATTCCCAAAACCTGAAATAAAGCTTTATTTACAGCTGGTGTAAAGCTCAATTAACCAATTTAAAACATTTAACATCCCAAATTTCAATTACTAAGAGTATACTGAGAAAATGTTCAGAATTAGATTTTTTAAATGGCAAAAGGTCAGAGACCAACTGCTGGAGAAATGGAGAGAATTCTGGAAAAGTTATCTAATATGGACAAGAAACTGGATGAAATAAGAGCAGAAATTGTGACTATCCAAAAGGATTTAAAGGATACTCAACAAGTCTCAGCAGAAAATAAGCAGAAAGTGGAAGGTCTGAGGGTGAGATGCGGGCAGTGCAGAAAAGAGGGGAGACGACAAGCAATGCTGTGCTTGGACTACAGATGGATAAAATGTCTTATTTCCTTAGGTTTCAAAATTTGGAAGAAGTGGACCAAGAAGACTTGAGAGATGTTGTGACTAAACTGTTGGGAGAATTTCTTGGGAGAGGTGTTGATTTTATGAATTGGGATGTGGATCGAGTTTATAGAGTTAATTCACAATATGCACGCACGCATGCAGTTCCTAGAGAGGTTCATGTCAAATTTGTGAAAAGAGAGACGAGAGATAGAAAACATAGGAGTGGGGCACTGACTTATAGGGGCAGGGAGATAGCCATTCTGAGGCAGATTCCCAGACAGGTACGTGAAATGAGAAAGAAATATTACTTTTTATCAAGCAAATTGTACCAGAAGGGAGTGGGCTTCAGATGGCTGATGCCAGAGGGATTGATGATTTTCCGGGAGGGCATTACGAAAAAAATTAGTACAATTGCGGAGGCTGCGGCCTACGTGGAGGAACACAAAGCCCTCCTGGATTTAGATGACCCAGGAATTGAAGAAGGGGAGGTTATAGACCATGGGGCGGAGGCGGCTGCCGCTGTTGCGGCCCTGGAGTTGGGTCAGGCTGAACCCAGAGTTCTGAGATCCAAAACTAGGAAGTGACAAAGATATTTGGTATTGTGTTGGTTTTCCTTATTCTCTTTCGTATGATATTCTGATTATTCTTGACCCTTCCTTATTGTGTATGTAAGATTGAAACTTAGCTACTTCGTATCACCTGCTTGCCATATGGCTGTTGTATGTGTTTAAAATTTTGAGTAAAATTCTTATCATGTATAAGAAAAATGAAAATTTACCATACCTGATATGTATTTGCATAAATCTTTTTTGACCAATAAAAACTTTTTATACAAAAAAAAAAAAAAAATTATATCTAATTGCAAACCCATGTAAAACGCAACTCTCCCACAGCTTTGAAAGAAAAACAACTGATTTTTTTAAAAAAAAGTTTTATTGAGTTTTGACCAATATGTTTGGAAATATGGCCAAGGCAGCAAACAAATATTTGGGAATCATTCCCAAAACCTGAAATAAAGCTTTATTTACAGCTGGTGTAAAGCTCAATTAACCAATTTAAAACATTTAACATCCCAAATTTCAATTACTAAGAGTATACTGAGAAAATGTTCAGAATTAGATTTTTTTTAAATACAAAAAAATTAGTTTCTTCAAAGAACTCTAGCAATATACATAAAGCTACACACTTCTGATTTAATGAAGTGAGCAAGAAAAAGATTATCAAAAAGAGAATACAATTAGTTCAGTAACTTTCTGATGGTCCACATTTACAAAGTTGTTACAACCCTCCCCTCCCCTGGTTCAGTCCCTCTTTCCCAAAAGTCACATACTTACCACAACTATTAGCAAGTATGGTTTAAAAGTTCCAAGGCAACAATTCAGTTGCCACTATCTACAGATCTTGACCTTGAGCGTGATCTCTGGCGGTCCACAGAAGCTGGAGACTTTGATCTACTGGAGGAAGCACGTTTCTGACTCTTTTCAGGGGCAGGAGATCGACTAACTGATTTTGATTTGCTACGGCTCCTGCTCCTGGATCTGGTGTAAGACTTGCGGCTTCTTGAACGAGAACGGCTACGAGATCTTGAAGAGCTCCTGCTACGGGAACGAGACCTGCTTCTGGACCTACTAAAAAAGGTAAATATCCATGTTAGGTTAGGTTTATCCTGACCACTATTGTGTATACACTAGCATATCTTAGCTGAGTTCTTACCTGTGCCTTTTGCTGCCCTCAATTAGTTTGATTTTCCTTCCATTGATTTCCTTGCCAGAAAGTTTTTCAATGGCATTCTTTAGATCGCTATAAGAGGCAAACTCAACCACCCTAATTAAAAAAAACAAATACAGCTTATATATTAAACTATCAAAGCTTAAACTTCCCCAAAAAATCTACTTTACAATGGTTCCAAAATACTTACCCTTCATTTAGTTTGGGCCTGTGTGCATCTGCAAATGTTACTTCCCCAGCTTGTCTCATGAAGTCTTTGAGATCCTATCACAAGATTAAATATGTTAGATAAAGGAAGAAGACAATGTTTATAAATTAATAAAAATTACTACTGCAAAAAAAGATGTTAACAATTAAAATGTGGCAGATGCCACACATGTAGATAATTCCATATTTGATACAATATATCAGGGCACGAAATAAATGAAAATAGCATATTGCTTTAAGCAAAATGCGCAAATCATAAGTTATTTGTTTATACATTTTACACAACTGAATGCAAGACAATTTACTTGTATGAAAGCATTCTGAAATGTCTTACAACTAAACAGCACATTTACAAAACAAAAACCAGTTATTTTGTGCCCCATATGTCATTAAAAATATAGTTTACTTTACCTTCATTAACATTTCCCTAGGCTAGCCAAGCAGCAAACTGCATTAAGCGATCGAAGATACCACCACGGTACATGCCCGACTGGCTCTTCGCCAACCATTTGAAGAGAACTACCCAGTCGATGGAAGCCTTTAATCGCACAGCCCTGCCTATTAGCAGACTACTGTCGGATCCAGACATTCTCTACTCTTGTGAAGTTACACCAAGGATCACTTTACTGCGATCAGGATTCCAAGGACCACCTAATTCGTATCTTTCAAATCTCTCGATCACGATCTCTTATTTCGAAGCTTTAGAGGAGGTACAGTTCTCAACTTAGGAATCAGATCTCGTTAACTTTCGGGGATCGCTGCAACCCGGCACTTTAAGGAAGTGCATCGATTACGTCTAGACCGGCAAACACAGATCTAGAGGTGGCCAACTGATACACTGGAGGAGCTGACTGGAAAAGTCAACCAGGCCCAACCAAGAGTGACCAAGACAGAACGATTAGGATAACCCACAGGCACTCCTCGTCATAAGGCCAACGACACAGATAGGCTGGCAAATAAAATGGATTTTTAAAGTGGTTAAAATGGAGTTTTAAAACATGGTAAAATTACATTAAAATACTATTAAACTACTTTTGAACAATGCATTTAAACATTAATTAATAATTTTGATAAATGTTTTAAATTTAAGATAAAAATTAATCATTAATAAAAAATTTATATATTACATACCCATTAAATGAAGTCTAAGATAATCATGTTTAACAAACCTGC
The DNA here is from genome assembly GCF_028640845.1 of Ahaetulla prasina. Classification (NCBI taxonomy): domain Eukaryota; kingdom Metazoa; phylum Chordata; class Lepidosauria; order Squamata; family Colubridae; genus Ahaetulla; species Ahaetulla prasina. The sequence goes on along the minus strand of NC_080539.1, from coordinate 300,201,943 downwards.
CAGCTGACTCGAGAAGACAAATTTTCTACAATGAGACGATTTTCCGTTCTTACAGGTGGTGCATTTCTAGCAAAAACAAAATGTCCAGTTCATTAGTTATGCCTACAGAAAGTTAAACTGAGCATCATTATGTTCTTTGCATAGTATTTACCTTCTGTCATTTCGTGGACGGCGGCTGCTAAAACGATCAGAATAACGCCCTCTGCCTCTTCCACCTCTAGAACGGGCTCTAGCATGTTCGATTGTAACTCTAGAAAGCAAATTAATTACACCTATTTATAATACAACAGTCCATTCCATCTATGTGTGACGTTAATATGAGACTAATTATGACTCCTTCCAGTTTCAGACAAAGTAGGCCAACCTGAACATACCGGTCGAATATATTTGCAAAGAATGTGTTTTAGCACTGCTATTGTCAAGCATATAATAAAACATGTACATGCAATCAAAGGGTTATGAAATGTTACCTTTCACTGCAGAGTTCTTTTCCATCCAATTCATAGACTGCATCATCAGCATCTCTGGGATCTTCAAACTCCTGATACATAACAAAATAATGCATCAGTGATTTACTGAATGGCATCTCTGGTTAGTTTCAAGTTTCTTAAAGGCACAGAACGGCAGCCACTTCATTTGTGTTTTGGTCCAATTTATTCCAAATCCCTTTGTGAGGAAAATTACTAAAGACTGCATTGTCACTTTTTTTTACTATCAGCTCTACATATTACCAAGTGTATTGCCACTGCGAAGATCGTTCTTACATACTTAAAAGACTGATGGGTCTGAAGTGGCTACCAACCCCACCCACCCCCGCGCTCCTTTTCCCCATAGGAAGTAATCAATTTCATCGCCACAAAGTGCTGCTTGTACGAAGCATTTTTTTTATCGCTTACCACAAATCCAAAACCTCTCTTCAAATCAATGTCTCGGATGCGTCCATATCCCTTGAAGAATCTCTCTACATCCTTCTCTCTGGCGGCTGGATTTAGCCTTCCGATGAATACACGACAACCACTCATGGTACCGTTTTAAAGTAGCTGCAGAAGAAAAAAATTAACGTAAAAATTCAAGTCGGCAGAGAAGAAAAAAAAAAGATGGCCGCCGCCCAAAAGGATCAGCGGCAGCTGCTGCTGGCCCTGCCAGCTCGATTCATTGCCGCAGTACCTCCTCCGCCCTCGGTTGCCGCAGTCTGACATCAGTAAAGGCAGAACCCACGCAGGGCCCATCGCCCCGCCCCGCGTTCCAACCAGCCACCGAGCTCAGCCTCCCATCGTCCAATTGGAAAATGCCACCTCGGTTCCGCCTTTTCTCCAGGCAGCCTAAGCAGCCAACGCGAAGTTACGGAGAGCTGCGCATGCGCGTTGCACACGACCGCCCATCAATCCTAGCCCTTTTGATCGCTTTCACGAAATGGCGGCGCAACCGCACCCCAATGTTCCAGGCCAATGTTACCTCTCCTGGCTTTTTCTGTTAAGAGGAAATGTAATCACACACACACACACACCGCAGACGGTTCAAAGTACGTTTAAAGCTTCTCTCCCACTTAATCAGACTTATACAATGCAACCGTTTCTTTCTCCCCCGCCCCCGCTCTTCTAGATCGCCTATTAAATTTCAATAGACAGGCACTTACGATCGTCTGATGTCGGTTTTTTTTTTTAAAAAAAAGTGCAGGTGTCAACGGACAAAGAGGAGTTGCCAACCGGCCCCGACGACGTCCTCGCCTCGACTGGATAGATCGAGCTTTAACTACGCCACAAAATGGAAGCTCGTCCCACGTGATCGTGGAGGCACGTGACGTGCTTGTAGTTCAGTGATAGGTGGAAAACGAAGACGAGGAATGGGGGGAAGGGCGCTCGGCTTGTCTGAGACGGGAAAAAAAGTCCAATGCTTCGAAGTAGTTAGGCGCATGCGCAATAGTCTGTTTCTCCCTCCTTTTAAGTATGTTATAGTCTGCCGAAACTACAAAAGAGGGTCCCAAAGGTGCTTTTTTTCAAGAGGTAGCTGGACTTTCTGGGTTTTCTTTGAAGACGCTTCGCTTCTCATCCAAGAAGCTTCCTCAGCTCTGGCTGGATGGTGGTGGATGGAAGGAATCCAGCCAGAGGTGAAGAAGCTTCTTGGATGAGAAGCGAAGCGTCTTCAAAGAAAACCCAGAAAGTCCAGTTGCCTCTTGAAAAAGCACTTTTGGGGGAACCATGTCCTGGATGACTGAGAATCTCCATTGACATTTACAAAAGAGGGCAGTTTTACATAAGGGACAAGGTTAAGCGGGTGGTGGTGGTAACCAAATCAAGGCTACAACCATCCGGATGACCACGAGATGGCAGCAAAGTAGCGCTCGTCTGGATTGTTGCAGCTCATAATTGTTAGCTCCAAGAGCGGAGTGGGTGGGTCGCGTAGTACATAACGTGCAAAACACCTTTCCGTAACTCCTTTTTGGCACCATTGTGTCTTTACCTGGCTTTTAATCTCGCCAAGTACATGTGTACAACCGAACTAGACTGTGTTGATTCTCTGTGCCATATAATAGATGTGGGTATATGCAGAATTGTGCATTCATTGAGTCATGTTTACGTAGTGTGTATTGGAGGTAGTGACCCTTTGAGAGCTGTATGCAACGAAATGTCATTTTAATGTGTGCCGATTCATGTGCATTCAGTGACAATAAAGTTATTCTAAGTCTAAATTTAATCTCGGGGGAGGGAGCCTTCTGTACCAATTGAACAAACTAGGGTCTGCTTGTTTTGTTTTGTTTTGTACCTGAAACGAAGGCGCTCTCTCTCTCTCTCCATCCCTTCGCGCTCAGCCTCTCGTCCTCCTTCCCTTCTCCGCCCGCTGGCCTGCGTCCGACCCGGTTTCCCAGGGCTACATGGAAGCCGGCTCAGCCGCCCTTCTCTCGACTTGCTTTCCTAAAATCTCGGCTGATTTTCCCAAACTGCGCGGGATGGGGAGGAGGATGCCCCCAAACGCCAAGGAACTTTCGGGCGGGGGGTCTGAAAAACCTGGAGCGCAAGGCGGGGAAGGGGCTGCAGGTTGTGCGAGCCCGCCTCTCTGCGCGGAGCCAGGGGGATTCGCCTTATGGCAGGGGTCTCCAACCTTAAGACTTGTGGACTGCAACTCCCAGAATTCCTCAGCCAGCTTTGCCCTATGGGTTGTTGAGTGCGAGATACTTCGTTGGTTTCCCACCTCAACAAGGCTTTGTTTTTCAGCACTTGGGCGGGGTTCGAGAGGTAAAGTGAGGACTCCAGAGCCCCGGGCTGTTTTATGCCAGCCTTTCTGGCCAACTCTTTTTAACCAGTATTTTTTCAATCCGTTCTAATACACTGGGTGTTAGTACTTATAGTAGTAAAGGACAAATTTCTCTAGTCAGTTTCGCAACTCAGCTAGGAAAGGTGCCAGATAGCTTTTCTAATTAATTTTTGATATGCCTTTTGATTGCCTGATTAGTTTCACAGTTAGACAAGGGAACAGCATCCGTATCCTCCTTATTTTTGGTACGCTGTATGGGATTAGAGAAGATTTAGTCCTGTTCCTTTTTAATTTTAAAAAGCAGGCAGTTGGTATGAAAATGCAAAAGGGTTTTATTCCTGTGTATATTTTTAATTTTTAAAATTTAGCACCAGTAAGATTGCAGCTTTACAGCCATCTTAGCATCAGTATACCCTCAGTCTTGGTTCACATGTTGCTAAACTATAATGGGATTTGATTTTAGATTTGTATTTGTGAAATCTCCGGTTATAATCTGTGAACCAAGCCATGATCAGTTCCTTAACAAATTTTAATATTAGTATTTAGTATTATGAACAAAATCATGGATTTTTAAAGAGTAGTACTTAACTGTATAAACAAACTGAGGCCTCTATCCAATGAAATTTACACATTACATTTTCAACTTTTACGGGAAACTACTGTACTGTATTTATTAGTAAAGAATTTGAATGTGTTTTTGCAATACAGTCAGATTTTGTTTTGCTCTCACTATGTCAATGGTTTAACTTTCATCTCTACAAATGTAAATTCTAACTTATTAACAAACTAAGGCTTTGAGGAAATGTCTTGAAATTGATAATTCACTAATGCAATTTCCTCTAATGTGTTTGTACTAATCTTCTAAAGAAACTCTTGAGTTGGAAATCCATCTTTACAGTATAAGACAGTTCTGACTGGTGTATATATAAGCTTTATGTCTATGATTCTCAATCATCCAGGTCATGATTATCCAAAAGGTGCTTTTTTCCCCCTAAAAGGTAACTGAACTTCCTTGTTTTTTTCTTTGAAAATGTTTTGCTTCTCATTGAAGAAGTTTCTTCAGTTCTAACTGACAGGTGGAGAATGGAAAAATTCATAATCTTTGCAGGCATCTGATCTTAGCTCTCTGAGAGTCAGTTGAGGCCACTTGGGGTTTATCTGCACCCTGAAGGTCATCTGAATCAGACTGTAACTTTGTTGCTTGTATCCTTACGATTTATTGTTTCCTGATTGCTTATTTGTACCCTATGACTATCATTAAGTGATGTACCTTAGAATTCTTGATGAAGGTATCTTTTCTTTTAAGTACACTGAGAGCATATGCACCAAGACAAATTCCTTGTGTGTCCAATCACACTTGGCCAATAAAAAATTCTATTCTATTCTATTCTACAAATGGGTGAGGAACCTTCTTGGGACTACTGAAAGGACTGTATTGTAGACAAGAGATAGTTGATGCCATATCCTCCCCCTCCGTTGAGAGACAGTCGTTCAATTTTAATATGATGGCCTCTTTGAACCCTCTTTCAAACCAGTGATCCTTTCTGTCCAGAATGTGAAATTGCTGTCTTCAAAAGAGTGACCTTTGTCTTTCAGATGCAGATGGACTCCTGAATCCTGTCCTAATAAGCTTGTTCTCCTATGTTGTGCCTTGCATTTATGAAGTGTTTGTTTTGTTTCCCTGCATGTTTCTCACATTACACTGCAATATCATATGTTTTATGTTGTAAATGCAGTGGTGGGATTCAGCCAGTTTGCACCACTTCGGGAGAACCGGTTGTTAACTTTCTGAGCAGTTTGGTGAACTGGTTGTTGGAAGAAATCATTAAGGCAGAGAACCGGTTGTTAAATTATTTGAATCCCACCACTGTGTAAATGGATACTAATTTTCATATATAAAAGCATTTAAGAGACTTTTTAATCCACAAAAGTATATGCTGTAATAAATGTGTTAGGCTTTCACGAGAATAAAAGCTCGCAGTAAAAGCTTGGATAAGTGGGCTACCAATTATAAATAAAACTCTTGGGATAAAACTCTTTTTGTAAATGTGATAAGCACTTAAATAGTTGTTTGCTGGAAAATAGTTTGGGTACTGTTGCTAAGAAGTTGTCAGGAACAATTTGAGTTTAAATAAATATTTGGCACACTTTTAAATTGTCATTTAAGCAACTTAAGTATAAAAGTATAAATTTGGACTCCTCCACTAGAGATGGTTAGACTGATTTGATATTTAAACCAAAACCAGAATAACTATCATATGGCAAAGAATATCAAAGTTTAACATTCTGGTGGCTAATAGGAAAAAGGAGAAATGACTCTAACCTCTCTTTAAAAAACCCACTTGAGGTATTTTTTTTAGGTAGCTGCTTCTTACCTGGCTAAAGTAATTACAAACTCTGTCCAACTTATCTAACTGCTCCATTTGGGTACTTATATAACTTTTCATAAATTGGAATAGGACCAATTCTCTTCCTCCCAAAAAACTCTGCAGTTCAATTAAGAGAGAAACATTTGTTGTAATAAAAATTACAACAGAAATATCTATTCACATTTCATACTAGCATGAAAAGGCCTTGCCTCGTGGAAATGCAGCTTCTGTTACAATCTCATTCCACAATATTCACCGACATATATTAGTTTGTATTGCCTAAGTAATATGAATTGTTATGCATCTTGAACATTTTTGATATGAGTAATGGAGACATTTCCATCAAATTAGATTTATGTAAGTCATCTCTTACATAATCCGGGCCATCCTTACTGGCTAACAAAAGAATGTTTGAATGAAAATCCCCCTGCACAAGAAAAAAAATGCTATTAATTCAGTCACATCCAGTTCATGAAACTAATTGCCTCCATGTCAGAGAATGCTTTTGTAATCTCTTTAGATTTTAATTCCAATGTGACAAAGTCCTATCTTTTTTCCTCACGTTATTTTATAAAAACATACATATTGATTGTGAAATAATCATATTCTGACAAAATTAGGATTGTTTACGAGCTGTGAAAGCTGTTTGCTTTCAAGATAACAAGGGTGTTTTGAATCCAACTGTAATGTATTACTGTAAGTTTTGGCGGGAGTTTTAGGCGGGAAATATCTCGTTCCTGATTGGTTGCAGCCTCAGGCTGAAGTGTATATAAGGAGAGGTTTTTCTCCAGAGTTTTGCTGGGTCACACTATATTAAAGAGCTGTTGTCACTAACCTGGTCTCCTGCCTCGTCAATACCCGAACTTAACATTGGCGACGAAGGTGGGATCTTGAGGCAGAGCACCAGAACAGAGCTGAACTCACTACGAGAATCAAACCCAGCAAGGTGATAGCGAATGCAGCGATGACCGGCTACACGCCACCCACTCCGTTTGACCCTGCCCAGGAAACATGGGGAATATATATGACCCGTTTCGAAAGTTTCCTGGAGGCAAACGAGTTACAGGGAGTCTCCGACAACCGCAAACGGGCTTACTTCATAAGCCACTGTGGGTCCGCAGTCATCGCCGTCAGAAGCCCTGGCGGAGCCAACACCGCTACACTCCGTGTCGTGGCAGACCCTTCAGACCCTCCTGAAGAATCACTACGCACCAGCCCCGCCCAAATACGCTCGACGGTACGAGTTTGGGGAGCGAGGCAACAAGAAGGCGAGTCTATCAGCGACTACATGGCAGCCCTGAGACAAGCCTCCAAGCATTGCAGTACCGCGATCTGGACGAAGAGCTGCTGGAACAACTTATACGGGGGTCAGAGACATCCGTTTGAGGAGACGGTTGCCAGCCAAGAGCAACCTGACATTGGCAAACGCTCTGGACGAAGCCAGAGCCCATGAGATGTCCAACCATGCAGCAGACACCTTACAAAAGCGACTCACGCCGATGGCGGGCGCAAAGCCGAGCACAGTCCACCACGAAGAAACCTATCGTGAGTCAACCAGCGAAGAGGAGGAAGAAGTCCACTCCACCGCCAAATCGACAAGGGAAGACCCGGAGGAATGCGGAAGTTGCGGGGGGCGACATCAGCGCCAAAGATGTAAGTTCAGGGACGCCATTTGCCGGCGGTGTGAAAGGAAGGGGCACCTGGCTCAAGTCTGCCGAGCACCCCAACCTTCCCGCCGAAAATTCAAATCCGCCAATCAGAGCGGCTCTGGGGCAAGGGTGGGAACCCCACATTCCGCCGAATTTCAAACCAGCCAATCAGAGCGAGATCGGCAAGGCGACCGCGATTGGCCAGGAAAGAAAGAGCGCGAAGTCAAACCGAATGACTGTTACCATAGACCACGCAGCTACCCGCATCGAAGAAAAGATCTTCACAAACCCGACAATTGAAGGCGTACCGTGCCGACTGGAAGTAGACACAGGATCAGCTATCACAATCATGTCCTGGGACACTTTTGTGAAAGCCTTGCCGCACATCGCAAAGCGCAAGCTACAGAAACAACGGCTCCGGGTGCAGGATTACCAGGGCAACCGCATCCCTGTTCGAGGGACAACGACCGCCGAGGTCAAGTACGGAACATACGAAAAGACCCTGCCCATCACGTTAGTCGAGGAACCTTGCCAAGTTTGCTGGGGCTAGACTGGTTCCGGGCGTTGGGAATGGGGTGACTGGCGTCCACCGAGCGGATGCAACCTGCAAACGCCTAATGGAGGAATTCGCAGACGATTCGAGGACCGTTTAGGCAAGTATAAGGGGACCCCTATATCCTTCAATTTAGACCCCAAATAGCTCCCATTAGGTTAAAGGCAAGGAGGGTTCCTTTGCACTCAAACCTAAAATCGACAAAGAGTTAGATAAATTAGTCAGCCAGGGGATACTAGTGCCAGTTGACCATGCCAAATGGGAGACGCCAATCGTCACCCCTATAAAACCAGACGGGTCCATAAGAATTTGCGCTGATTACAAGGCTACCTTGAACAAAGCATTGCAAAAGAGCGCCTACCCAGTTCCAGTAGTGCAACACTTATTGCACTCACTAGGGCACGGACAAGTTTTCGCCAAATTAGACTTGGCACAAGCTACCAACAGCTACCCGTAGATGCTAGCACAGCTGAAGCCCAGACCATTGTAACGCACCGGGTGCCTTTAAGTGCACCCGGTTACAGTTTGGGGTGAGTGTGGCCCCGGGGCTATTCCAAAATTTGATGGAGCGACTCCTACAAGGGTTACCGGGAGTCGTGCCCTATTTCGATGATGTGTTGGTATCAGGGGAAGATTTAAGAGAACTGGGGAAGCGATTAAGGAAAGTTTTGGCCATTTTTAGGACGGCAGGATTAAAAGTTAAAGCAAGCAAGTGTCAGATAGGGGTCGAATCTGTTGAATTTTGGGCTATAGAATAGACAAAAAGGATTCACCCCACTGAGAGCAAAGTCAAGGCGATAAATAGAGCCCCAGCACCCAAAAACAAGACAGAACTCCAGGCTTTCCTGGGTCTGGTAAACTTTACGCCGTGTTTTTAAAAGACAAGGCAACCGTTGCTGAACCGTTGCATAAATTGCTTGGAAAAAACACAGTTTGGTCGTGGGGGAAGTCAGAGAATAGGGCATTTGAGGCAGTAAAAAGTTTGCTATCAAGCGATAGCCTGTTAATACAATACAATAACAGGCTGCCGTTAGTATTGGTTTGTGATGCGTCCCCCTATGGAGTAGGAGCTGTACTTAGCCACAGACTCCCAAACGGCACAGAAGCCCCTATAGCGTTCTACTCACGAACGATGTCCCCGGCTGAGAGAAATTACAGCCAGCTAGATAGGGAGGCTCTCGCAATAGTGTCAGGGGTGAAAAAATTCCACGAATACGTTTTCGGGAGAGACTTTGACATTATCACTGACCACAGACCACTATTGGGCTTACTGGCTGGCGACCGCCCAACGCCAGTGGCACTATCACCCCGGCTGACCAGATGGACTATCTTTTTGGCCGCCTACTCTTACAAACTACAGCATCGACCGGGAAAAGAGCTGGGGCATGCGGACGCACTGAGCAGATGCCCATTGCCCGGGGAAATCGAGGACCCTACTCCGGGCACCCCCGTTCTACTAATTGACTCTTGGGACTCTGGGCCAGTCACATCGCAGGAAGTGGCTCGGCCTCCTACCGGACGTTGTCTTAAGAACTGTAATCGGTTGGGTTCAAGGGATGGCACATACCGGGCGACTGCTTTAGAGAATTTGTAAAGAAAGAGGGAATTGTCTGTGCAAGGGGTGCCTGCTCGGGGGGGATAGGGGGGTAGTTCCAGAGAAGCTGAGGAAAAAAGTCCTGGAACTACTGCATGAGGGTCACCCAGGAATTGTAAGGATGAAGGGGCTAGCCAGGAGCTATGTCTGGTGGCCCCTAATGGACAGGAAATCGGTGACAGGGTTGGCGATGCCAGGTATGTCAGGAATCCAGACCACTACCACCCACGGCCCCAGTGTTGGAGTGGGAGAAACCCCAAGGCCCTTGGTCCCGACACATTGATTTTGCCGCCCTTCCACGGCCAAACATTTCTAATTGTGGTGGATGCATTCTCCAAATGGCTGGAGATCATCCTAATGAAATCCACAACCGCTGGAGCCGTCATTTCAGCACTAAAACACCTATTCGCCACGCACGGGCTACCGGACACCCTCGTGTCCGATAACGCCCACAGTTCACCGCAGCATTATTTGAAGGGTACCTGGCTGAAGAGGGCATCCGACATGCCCTCTCAGCGCCGCTCCACCCCGCGCCGAACGGCCTTGCTGAACGCTTTGTTCGGAGTGCAAAGAAGCGCTATCACGGCAGCCCCGGAGACTGGCAGGCACAAATCGACGATTCCTAACCGCCCAACACAGGACCCCTGTGTGGCCACCGCCGCAGCCCAGCCGAGCTATTAATGGGCGGAAGCTAAGGTGCCCGCTAGACCGGCTACACCAACCACGTGCAGGACGGGTTCAAAACAAAACCAGATAGACTCCGGGAATTAAACATAGGAGACTCAGTGTGGGCCCATAATTATAGCGACGGCCCAAACTGGAAGAGGGGATAGTCATAGACAAACGGGCCCCAAATCGTATCTAGTGGAAATAGACGATGGCAGAGTTTGGAGGCGCCACATAGATCAATTAAGAAACAGATTGAGCGATAAGGCAGAATTAGGCGAGACCAGCCCTGACTATGATTTAATTAACCCCACAGCTGACTGGAGCCGAGAACAAACAGAAAGCATAGAACCAAACAGAGACTTATCTGAGCCAGGCGAGGTCCAGCGACACCCTCAGGCCCCTCGAGAGGACAGCAGGTCCGAGCCGGCGAATAATCCAGGGCCGGATGGCCGGGAGGAGGAGCTCAGAGGAACGAAAAGTCCCTCCGCAAGCTCGACTCAACTCCAGAAAGTGAACTGCGCAGGTCCGGGAGAGTCAGGAGACGCCCACGACCTGCAGGACTACGTAGAGAAGTAATATGCAAATATTGGCAAAGTGCCTTCTGGGAGGGAAGGAGTGTAATGTATTACTGTAAGTTTTGGCGGGAGTTTTAGGCGGGAAATATCTCGTTCCTGATTGGTTGCAGCCTCAGGCTGAAGTGTATATAAGGAGAGGTTTTTCTCCAGAGTTTTGCTGGGTCACACTATATTAAAGAGCTGTTGTCACTAACCTGGTCTCCTGCCTCGTCAATACCCGAACTTAACACCAACATTAAGATACTTTCTATACCAATTAAAGGTATGAAAACAACTTCAGGTTGTGTACTTGTCGTGCCCATATCTGAACTGAGAGTGTCTGCTCACTGTCACTGTCCTCATGAGCTCCCATTTAGACTATTGCACTCTACATGGGGCTATCCTTGAAGGACATTTGTAATCTTCAACTGGTACAGAATGTAGTTGCAAGTATAAACGCCTTGAGTTATTTGTAAAAAACAGAAAAGACAGGAAATAAACCAATGGTGTTGGCTATTGGGCATGTGTAACACCACTACTTCAGGGATTGCATTTGAATGCCAGTGTGTTTCCAGGTGCAATTCAAGGTGCTGGTTGTCACCTTTAAAGCCTTCCCTAGTTTGGGACCAGGCTACCTGAGAGGCCATCTTTTCCTAGTTGTCTCTATCTGTCCAATCCTGTATGCCAGGATGGGCACAGAACATATCCAATCTGCAAGAAATGTTGGTTAGCAGGGACCAGGAGACATGCCTTTTCTGTCGTAGCCCTTGCTCTCTGGAACATCCTTCCTCATGAGATTACGATGACCCCAACCCTATTGATCTTTTAGAAGTCCTTGAAGAGTACCTGGCTATGTGCCCAGGTCTCAGGTCCTGAAGGTAAAAGGTCCCATTTTCTGGTTATATTGACAGATTATAGCATCTCTTGGCTGCTGTCTATCTGTCTGTCTGTATGTATTAAGGGGTTTTAATTGTTTTAATGATCCCCGGTTTCCCCCAAAATAAGACATCCCCTGATAATAAGCCCAAGTGCATGGCAATAAAGCCAAGCGCTTATTTCAGGGTTCAAAAAAAATATAAGACAGGGTCTTATTTTGGGGAAAACATGGTAGTTTGCCACCTAGAGTTACTGATTTGAGAGGTAGCTATATGAATAAATAAGTAAGTCTCAAACTCCTTAACACATGTTTTCCTGGAACCTTTCTGGGTTATCATGCAAACCGAGCAAAAGATGAAGCTTCAAAGAATCATTCATGAGTTCTGCAAATACATACACATTACATTTGAAACAGCTTTCCAGCTTCAGATTCAAATAATTGCACATCAAATGCAGAATATGTAAATATACAGGCATTAATTATCAATGAGCGATTAGTAAACCCAAATTATTTCTTAAGAGTACCCTTCTGTCATGTTGTTACACTTCATGTTCGCATGTCATCAAACTCCTTATTTTCCTTGTTTATTTTTTTAGTTCTCTCCTTGGTTTAACTGCTATCTGCTTATCTTTTATTCAGCAGAAAAATACAGTGATGTGAAATTTGCTGTCTCCATTGCCAGTTCCAGTTCTGCCTCTGTTGCTGGCCTTCTCGCATAAGTAATGAATGACAGCTAATGGATTTTATACACCTTCAAACTGCTTTGGACAGCATCCAAATAAGGGAGGAAGGGAAATGTTACTTTAAAATTGGACTAACTAAGGATGACTTAAGTTATTACATTCACAGGTGGATATGAAATTAAGATAATTTCTTGGAGTGTGGCAGGGAAATGAAGCTACCAGGATATGCTTGAATCTTAATTAAGTGAAATGAGAAAATATCCATACAGATAGAGGGCATATATTATTGTGTTTTATAGCTTGTACCATTAGAGAAGTCTTTATATTGAGCCTGAATCTCCATTCATTTAATTTCAACATTTTAGATGAAAGAAAACAGGCCCACCTCCTCTTGCACACATAGCCTTAAACTGCTATCATATTTCCTCATAGTTGCCTTTTTTGCAAGCTAAACATGCTTGGGTCATCAATCATTCCTCTTACCCTAGGCATTGTTTTCCAGGTCCTTTTAGATTGTCCAATCCTCAGTGCCCAGAGCTAGGCAGAGTCCTTCAAGTACAGTCTAGGCCAGGAGTCTGCAATTCAAAGGGCCATTTGGACCTGTTTCCCACAGAAAAGAAAACACCACGAGCCACAAAACCCTTCCCATGGCTGACTACTTCTTGAATGGCCACAAAACAAGCATATGTGGTTGAATTAGACATTCTGTTTTCTTCTGAAACTTTTCTTTTCTTGGATTTATCCATGGTTGGCCTACCAGGGGTTGAAAAGCTCAATAAATCACATGCCCGTAGATTTTGCACATTGGCGGTTGTGACACATATTTTGAGTGACAGGGAGCTGCAGCAGAGGGGTGAAAGAGCCACAAGTTGCTGGCCCCTGGACTAGACAATGCAAAGAACAATGGAACTTTAGCTTGTCTGATCTGGATATAGCCCGACAACGCATGGTTGTTTTAAACATGTTATATATCAGGCTTCCTCACTTTCACTTGGTAGCCCACTTAGACTCCTTTCACATGCGTTAAAACCAAGCCAGGTCTCCTCAATCTTTTCAGTTGTACATTTGATTTTTCCTAATCAGAAATAGGCCATCACCATTGCTGCAGCCCTAAATCAGTCCTACTAAATGTGGCCCAACGTCAAAAACTTGTTTAGGTCATTTTGTTTTGTTTTTTTTAATTTTTTTTTATTACTTTTTTCCAACAAACAAAAAAGAAAATACATTATTCCACCCTTGTGTTATACATAAAAAAAAGGAAGATTTGGGTCTTCGGATATGTCCTCATAATTGCCAAAATCCACGTTCTCGAGGTACAGGAACCGAAGCGTCCAATTTTCCAAGCGCATAGTCCACGAATGGTTTCCAAGTCTTCCAGAAAATATCTTCTTTATACACACCACTTCTAATTTTAATATCACATGTCATTTTATCATTTAAGGCTAATTTCCACATTTCAGAATTCCACTCTTCTATTCTAAAAATCACATCTAATTTCCAATATCTAGCTATTATAATTCTACCTATTATAATCATAATTCTAATCAATTCTTTTTCATATTTTGTTAATTCTATTTCCTTAATTACCAACAATAATATAGTTTCCACTCTCAATATTATTACTTTCCCCATCATTTCAAATATCATTTTCTCCAATTGTTGCCAAAACTTTTTAATCTTGTCACATTTATACCACATATGTTCATAAGTCCCCAATTCCATCTCACATCTCCATTGTTTAGGTCATTTTGAATTGTGATTTTATCCTCAGTATTTTTCAATTTCCTTAGTTTACTGCCATTGTGAATTCGTTAACCATCCTTTCTTCTAGGTTTTTTATACGCAAGTTCAACACTGGGCCAAAGGAGATCCCATACGTCTCCTTAGAAAAACTGTCCGAATGTGTGTCTGTTGAATCTTTATGCTGCCCATCTCACTGTCCAAAGTGACTCTGGCCGGTTTATGAGTATCCTTTGGATGTGGTTTTTCAGCTAGCTACAAATCTACTAGAATACCTAGAAATAAATGTATGTTTTGGCAAGATGAGTGATGTGTAATCTCAAAAATGTTAGCAAAAGAAGAACTAGTTCTATAAAGCATTTGGTCCTGACAGACAATACTGAAACTTCTTTCACACAGTTTGTTCTATTAAGGGATCAATGAGATTGTTTCAGTCCAGCTTGCAGTATTCCCTTGGGTCTAACCAGATAGAGGGATAAAATGACTGATATATTGTAGATGTGTTTGTCCACAGGCTGTGAGTGCATCTGACTACCTCTTTAAGGAAAGATTCAGTTTCTTGTAATAGGTTTGGAAATGGATCCCAAATGAGAGATACCATTTTGAGACAAGCTGGAGTACCAGCTGCTCTTGGGCCTAGCCTGGGAAAACAATGAGAAATCTCTGCCCCAAGGGCTTTGCTACAGTGTACATTGATTGCACAATGTATGTATGTTAGTTTCATACAACATCTGAATTTCCTTTGAGTTGATTTATGATGTGGTAAAATTGTAATTTGCAACATTTTGTAGCTGGAAAAAGAGTGTGTGATCCTTCCATATTAAAGTTATTTAAATGAGAGAGTTGCCTTTAAGTTTCCTTTTCCCTTGATAGCTCTGTGCATTAATGTGCAGCTGGAGCACTCACTGGAGTTCAAAGATCAGGTTAGCTCAGTACTGCAATACTTCACAATTTATTATCCCTTTCTTTGTTTGCTGTGTCACCATCTGCTGTACGCAAAGCTGTGTAGCTGTTTACATTTACCCCTTATCACCTTGTATAGAAACAATATATTTTAAGGTTAGATAAAAACTAAGTATAAAAGACATATTAAAAGAAAAATGTTAGAGCATGCTTAAAAAGTAATCTGTAAGGATACTGGTGTCTTTTGGCAAATTGTAATAAAAAGACTGAATGTCGCCATTGGACATATTACTGGCATTTTCACTTCTAAAATTTATTGGGAAATGCTTAGTGTGTGCCCATTTTCAAAACATGGCAGTCTACTGAATTCAGTGGAGCATACATGTTCAGGTTTGAAACAAGATAATTTCATTGTACAATATTCTAAAGAGATTGCAGATTGAGAGAGAATATTTTTGGTTTTAACTGAAAGGTTCAGTTTTAAAGAAAGCAAATATAAATGTAGAAATAGAATGCTATCCTTTTCCAACTCAGGCCAAGTTATAAGCCAAAGATATTCTCTATTCTAAGCAGTAGAAGGTGAATAAATAATAATAAGTGAGTTTTCCATGACCTGGTGCATATATCTTTTTACATTTTAATAAATGCTCCATCAAAGCCAAAGTGAATGATTATTATAATGACGCTGCTCTTTGGGGATCAGATAGTCCTCAACTTACAACCAGTTGCTTAGTAACCATTCAAGGTTATAATGGAACCCTCAAAAAGTACTTGGTACCTGGTTCTGAAATTCCAACAATCACCCCTACCACAGTGATATGACCGTATTTTGGGTATTTGGCAACTGGCTCATATTTATAGCCATTTGCAGTGTCCCATAGTGACATGACAGATTTATGATCTCGGCTCATAGGTTAAGGACTACCTGTATGGAAATTATAATTAGACTTAGGCACATCTGGATAATACCAGGTTTGGGCAAGATATCTTAGAATTTGAAGTGAAGAATAGATAGAGAATTGGGAACTCCCATTTGTCATCTACAATTCTTCCTTGAAGCTATTGGCAACTTGCTGGCCATCTGTTGTTGTTTTTTGTCATGTAGCAGGTTTTTTTATGCACTAGGAATCTATTTGATTCAATAGAAATAACAAAATTATTCTAATATTTTAAGCATGAATAAATTGAAAATTTGCCAGTTTAATTTTTGATTTTTTTAAAAAAATAAATATTACCTTTGATATTAAAAATGTGAAAATCACATCAAGGCATTGAATATGGTTGCTTTGATATTTTATTGGAAATTGATGTGATGTTACATTCTTATTGTAGTTCAAAGATTTTGTCTCTAAGTCTTTCCAGATTTAGGACTAGGTTATAGTGGTGTTTGAAGGACTACTTGTTATCATAGATAATCATTTCTTTTTTTTTATTTTATTTGAATTTATATCCCACCCTTCTCCGAAGACTCAGGGCGGCTTACATAGTGTTAAGCAATAGTCTTCATCCATTTGTATATTATATACAAAGTCAACTTTTATTGCCCCCCAACAATCTGGGTCCTCATTTTACCTACCTTATAAAGGATGGAAGGCTGAGTCAACCTTGGGCCTGGTGGGACTTGAACTTGCAGTAATTGCAAGCAGCTGTGTTAATAACAGACAGACTTAGTCTGCTGAGCCATCAGAGGCTAATGCTCAAGCTTCTAACAGTTTCTGATTCAATAAAAGTGTTAGTCTTTAAGAATCTATGACAGGGCTGTCAAACTCCCAGTCTGCGGGCCGTGCCCATGCCTGGTTTAGCGAAGGGGGAAAAAGTCCCGATATGTCATGTGATGATGTCGTGACGATGCAAGTTTGACACCCCTGATCTATGGGATTGTTTGCAATATCCTTAAAGCCTACACTATGATGACTGGCTGCTGCTTTACTAGACAGGAGAATAGTGGCCAGTTCCTATCTGTATGAAAGGTAAACATGTAGGAAGTTTACAGCGCTCAGTCTGATTGCAAAAGTAAGTTGTAGGAAGAGCAGAACAGCCTCTATATTCCCTCAAAGGATTGTTTGCAAAGGAAAGTGTACAATGGTACTACATGGTTATCTATTTGGAAAATTGCTTCATTTATTTGCAATGCTTTAGTTATTAATCTGCAATGCATATGGAGTATTCTGTCCAGTATTAGGTCTTCTTATTTGGAAAACAATTTCATTTTTTTGTTTATGTTACCTGAACATACCTCTCAGGTTCATATTGGTTTGGACAACCTTCAATCTCATTTTCAGGATTTCAATAGACTGATTCCAGCCTGCAGATGTTTCTTTTCTTGATTGACAAAAAAATTAAAATTTTACTGAATTCTGTACTTTCCTTCTTGCAGTACTACATTTCAACACTAGATGATGATATTTAATTATAGTTGCCTTGATATATTTGCAGAGGTATGATTACAAATGCATCAGCCACAATATGCTACACAAGGTTCTTAGCTAGAGGATAGTGGTATCCAAAATACAAACACATTCATAGCAACTGCCAGTTTATATGTGTGGTGGTAAGGTTTGTGCATTTAAAACTTATAACAAGACTGTTGTAATTACTCTTGGAGAAGATGAACAGATCCTAGAGACTTTTACTATAATAAATCACTAATGGTATCGCACTACTTTTTTTTTATTTACTTACTTTATTTACTTACTTACTTCCAGAAAGAGAAAAACAAACAATAAAGTGATAGGAATATTTCAAGCTGTAGTTAGGCAACTAAGCCTTGTGAATAAGCTAATTTTGAACAAGACTAAGGGAAAGCTAGACAAATTAGTTGCAAGTAAATAGGAAAAACCAGCAGAGATCAAAGAACCCCTAAGAATCACAGTACTTACAAATATTGCAGTTCATTCATCTTTCTGTTCTCAGGCATTAGTAGAATTTTTTATATCTCTTTTTCCTTTCTCAAATTTCTTTTAGTCAAGTACCCATTTACATGTTGGCTTCTAAGATAAGGTTAATTAGTTGAATTTGTTTTTCCATGCCGACATTTCGGTACTTTTGGTTATTATACAACTCCAAAGTATAATAGACATATGCCAGTGCTGGGTTGAAAAAATGTTGGGTATTTCAGGAAGAAATGATCCAACTGTGCTTCAAGTTAAATCATGAAGTACTAAGGAAAAAGAGATAGGTTTTAAAATGGACATCACAGATCCCAAGTTTAAATATTGAAAATGTCTGACATGCAACATACATAGAGAAATGTAAGAATATTTCAGAGCTAGAAGTGTTCTAGAAGGAAGAGTAAGGGGAAAAAAGGAAGCAAAAATAGTAAGGCTTAGCTGGCTAAGAAATGCTTGGAAGCTATTAGAAGAGAGGTGACTGAAAGAACATCCAAATGTGTGTGTTTGCCATTATCACTGTTTCTTATTTTGAATCTATAAACAGCTATACAATAAGTATGGATTCAATGTGCAAAAAGATGTCATTCAATTTTGTACACTATAGCGTGCCACTTTCTGTTTAGTTAGGGATTTGTTTGTTTGACTAGGGACATCTAAACCTTTGCATATAATTGGATATGGGAGGCAAAAGGAGGCATAGGTCACCAAGGAAAAGTTTGCTCTTTTTCCAGGTGACCTGGATGTGTAAAGATGTCAGCAAAGCTGAACCTAGTAAAGGAAACCAAAAAGAAAAAAAGCTGAAAATAAAATTATATACTGTATCAACTTCTCAGTGAAAACTGTAAAACTGTAACAGAAGGAAGAACTGCTCCAACTCCTAGTTAATAGTTACAAGATAATTTGAAGACAGGTTTGAAAAATCAGGATTTAGTTTGAGTTAGAATTTTCTCAGTGGAGAGACAAGAAATTGTTTGAATTCCAAGATGTTATTTTTAGTAGACTAAAACAA
The DNA here is from genome assembly GCF_028640845.1 of Ahaetulla prasina. Classification (NCBI taxonomy): domain Eukaryota; kingdom Metazoa; phylum Chordata; class Lepidosauria; order Squamata; family Colubridae; genus Ahaetulla; species Ahaetulla prasina. The sequence continues at coordinate 300,183,200 of NC_080539.1, read as the reverse complement.
AGATATTTTGAATCTAATACACAATGCTCTTATAGATCTAATTGGTTCTAGTATTTTTAAAGATGCATAATTATAAAAAAAATGGCAAAAGTAAGTGAAAACATTTAAAAGTTTGACTGAATTTGAAAATCTTATAGCACATAATGTGAAACATTTGTTGGGCACAACTTGTAACTTACTAGTAAAATGCAAATTAGAACTTCAACAGATTAAAGACTATGTTTAAATGTATGAAAAATATAAAGATGAAACAATGGGAATTTCTATGGGAAAGAAATTAAATTTACATCAAATAATAGAATTGGGACAAGGTGTTGTACTTCTAGTACTGTATATCACTGTAGTCTTGATCATTAAAATGATTAATTCCTTTTCCAAAAAATGCTAGAAAAGTAATGAACAAAATAGCAACAAAGAAAAAAGAAGAAAGTCATTCAGTCAGGTCTGTCATTTGAACTAAATTAACAAAAATCCATTTCTAGTTTTTCCCATGATATTTTCCTTCAGTGCTGCAATAAAATAGTATCTGCTGAATATTATCCTCCCCCAGTGGAATGCCTGACCTTTGTAGATGGAGCAGTTGCAATTCTCACTTGGCAATTGCATACCTGAAGAACCGGGAAAACTAGCTGGCCTTTTCATACCTAAAAAGCATTTTCATCATCTCCAGTTGTATAATTGTATTTTACAACAAACTCATTACTGCCCTTTATCTAATTTCTAAAACACCTGACATATGAAAGCATCAATTTTTGTCCTTCAGTTGCTGAATATGAAGACTGTAGTTCTGGTATCTATAGCTCCATCCTCAATTCCTCAATATTTTTCCTTTAAAACACTGACTATTGTATACTCTTAGCTGCACCCTGACTTCATTCTGGTTCTTTTCTTCTGAGACCCATTTCTTTGTTCATCATATTTCATCCAGGTTTCCCAGTACCGATCTATTTTGTGCAAATTTATCACTTAGTTTCCAGCATCACTGCCATATCCACAAATTACCACTTTTCCTGTCAGGAATTCAGAAATGGATTGATTGGAATAATAGTCATACGATTCCTCATATAGCAGAATTAAATAACTAATTTCTCATTCTCATCTATGTGCCAATACAAATTTACTTTTTGCTTTTGGAAAAATAGACCCGCTTTCTAAATCAGGGGTGCACAATTTCTTTTGATGCTAGGTCTGCAGTACAATTGGTTTGGTGCATTAGTAGGTCCATTTGGGGAATTGGTTGCAGGATATTGCAGAATATGCATGCGTTTCACCATTTCACACAGACTTATATATCTGTGGTGGAATGCAGTCTGGATTCCCAAGAGGGAGGGGCTATTTTCCAGCCGGCGAAGAGGAAGCAAAGTTTGGAAACTTGGGTCAGCAGGAAGAGGGTTAAAATGGCTCCTCCTTAGCAGTTCCGAGAATATATCTATAGTTATGCAAACAGTTGTTTTAGTCTGGCAAGATTCTATCTATAGCTGAGGAACTATGAAGGAAAGTAGCTCCATTTATTGCTCGTTTATGCTCTTATGCACGCCCCTTAAAGTCCTCTTAGGAATGGGGTGAGGTCAACAGTAGATAGTTTTTGGTTAAAGCTTTTGGGGATATGAGAAGAGACCACAGAATCAGGTAATGCATTCCAAGCACAGATAACTCTGTTACAGAAGTCATATTTTCTGCAATCCAAATTGGAGCGGTTGACATTAAGTTTAAATCTATTGGTAGCTCTTGTATTATTGCAGTTGAAGCTGAAGTAGTCTTTAACAGGAAGGACATTACAATAGATGATTCTATGAGTTAAACCCAGGTCCTGTTGAAGGCGACGGAGTTCCAAGTTTTCTAAACCTAGGATTTCAAGTCTGGTGGGATAAAGTATTTTGTTGGTTACGGAGGAATGGAGAACTCTTCTTGTAAAATATTTCTGGATACGTTCAATTGTATCGATGTCAGAAATGTGGTATGGGTTCCAGACAGGCGAGCTGTAATCAAGAATTGGCCTAGCAAATGTTTTATATGCTCTGGTCAGTAGTGTGGTGTTTTTGGAAAAGAAGCTACGTAAGATTAGGTTAACAACTCTTAGAGCCTTTTTTGCTATGTAGTTGCAGTGGGCTTTGGCACTTAGATCATTTGATATTAAAACTCCAAGGTTTTTAACAGGGTTGGGGGTTTATGGTGCCTCACAGTATCCCTTATACTCACCAACATGCAAATGTGCCCAAACTGTTGGCTTAGTCTTTAGGAGTGAGGCTCTGTTGGCCACAGAAGAAATGCTGGCAATCCCCATTCACTCCCAGACCCAACACAGGTGAAACAGGGCAAATACAAGATATTTGTCTATGCTTAATCAGCAGTCAGATCCTTCCTTTCCCCAATTGGATTTAATCTGCCACTTTTTCTAAAATCATACTGTATGGTAAAACCCGATAATCAACACTGACTGATTCAGTGTCATTTACTGATATTGCATAAGAGCCTATTTGTAGTGTTCTAAGTTCTTTCCCCCCTCCCCCCCGGGTCCGTTCCCCTAGTGGAGAACGAGGATAGTACTTCTCTGTGTTGATTGGCTAAGCCAGTTGACAGCCGGTATAAAAGGGCTGTCAACAGAGAGGGAGAGAGTTTTTTTTTCCGTTTTGTATTTGTTACTGCTGTTAGCTATGTTAAGGTTAATAAAGTAAATTACCTGCTATCCAGAGTCCTGCCTACACCTTGCCGGCACCTGAACCCACAATTTAACACTGGCGACGAAGATGGGATGGCTTGTTGCAACACAACAACAAAGTGATGATAACGAGGGAGAGGGAACGCCATAGAGCCGAATAGTGAGGCCACGAGCAACCCAAACCCAGCTGAACTCTGAGAAGCAGAGGAAAGTGAAACAGGACACTTACCTGCCGCCTGCGGGAAGAGTCCCGAAAGTTCTGACTATCCAATAGATGAGAGACCTAGTGATAATCCAGCACAGGGCAAGAAACCACCAATAAACGAGTTGTTGCAGGCTTCAGGGCCCCGATGTTCTGGCCGAATCAGGCGTCGCCCAGCGTATCTTTGAGACTACGTCTGCGCGAACGTGGTAGGAAGGGGTGTAGTGTTCTAAGTTCTTTTCCCCCTCCCCCCGGGGTCCGTTCCTCTAGTGGAGAACGAGGATAGTACTTCTCTGTGTTGATTGGCTATGCCAGTTGACAGCCGGTGTAAAAGGGCTGTCAACAGAGAGGGAGAGAGTTTTTTGTTCTTTTTATATTTGTCACTGCTGTTAGCTATGTTAAGGTTAATAAAGTAAATTATCTGCTATCCAGAGTCCTGCCTACACCTTGCCGGCACCTGAACCCACAATTTAACACTATTAATCACATCAACAGCAGCAGATGAACAACTGAAGGCTCTCTGGCCTATCATGTTACCATAGCAACACATACAGTAATTATTGAGGGACATTTTATTGATACTTATGGAATAAACCCCTCTAATTCTCTTTACTGCTTACATAGGATTCTCTATAGTGCAACCTTTACTGTACTTTGGGAAGATATCTAACTGCCATCCAGGAATGTTCTTAACTAGCTAGGAAACTTTGGAAGTTGTAGTATAGTTAAGGGACATCATCATCAAACCATCAATTTTTGGAAATGGCTGGGCTGGATATTTAAAACACTGCAGAGAGCACTGTTTAAATAATATTTCCACTTCCATTTATTATTTTAATATTTGTATGAACCATACCCTCTGAATACTATAAATACTTACGGGACCGCCTGCTGTTACCTCATGCCTCCCACCGACCCGTACGCTCACACAGAGAGGGTCTTCTCAGGGTGCCGTCTGCCAAACAATGTCGGCTGGCGGCCCCCAGGGGAAGATCCTTCTCTGTGGGGGCTCCTACTCTCTGGAATGAACTTCCCCCTGGTTTACGCCAAATACCTGACCTTCGGACCTTTCGCTGCGAACTGAAAACATATTTGTTTGTTCGCGCGGGGCTTTCTTAAATTGTTTAGATTTTAATTTTAATTGCTATTTAAGTTTTAAATTGGGGTTTTTTAGATTATATATTTTAATTTATCGGCCTAACTGTATAATAAGTTTTTTAATTTATTTTTAATTGTACATTGTTTATTTTTATCTTGGCTGTACACCGCCCTGAGTCCTTCGGGAGAAGGGCGGTCTAGAAATCTAATAAAATAAATAAATAAATAAATAAAATGAAGTGGATAAAAGAATTGAATCAGCATAAAGGAGAGCTTTAGGAAATCTATTACAATTCTAATTTATATTAGGGGGACGTAGTTCTTAAGAATTTTGTGATGTGTTTTGAAGAATCGAGGCCTGCTTTTCTGGGAGTGGGGTGAGGGTGTGTGATTAAGGCCTTCCTAATGTGGTGACTGGGAAGGGCGTAGCTCTGCTGGGATAGCAATAGCAGTAGAAAAGAGTAATAAGCTTTAAATATAATCTTATCTCAGTATAAGGTGTACATAATGTACTTTGTGCATGTTAAGTCAACGGTACCCCGACTATCAAAATGTGTTTAAAAAATAAAAACAGGATGTAATGGTGAACACCATCAGTCTCATGGGACAGAGTAGGTTCTGCTTCCTCTAGTTTCAGAAAACTATAAACCTCAAGTTTCCTTGGTGGAAACTCTTATCAGATCTTTTCAAAAACAGACACCAATTTTAAAAGACAACTGAGATGCTTCTAAATAGGACTCCTGCATGATTAAAAAGTTATAAGTTAACGAAAGAAGTCCCAATGAGTGTTCAAAGATAAAAGACAAAATCAAAAGAAGATGCCCTTTTAGTAGGCTGGCTGCAGACTTTATGGAACTGTTGTGATCTGCCAGCAGCCTGCTGAGCTGGCAGCAGAGTCGGACAGTGAGGAGGCTGGGGAGGAACATGGGCCAGTCCTGGAGTCTGGGGAAGACTCGGACGAGGGCTCTGCATTGGAGGCAGAGAAGGGGCCATCTGGGAGGTACGTGCTGCCTCCGGAGCCTCTAGAGTCGGACCTCAGCGAGGCAGATGAACAGAGGGAGCCTGTTCCCAGTGCACGCATTTGCAGAGCTGACAGAAGGCAAGAACAGTTAAAACAAAAGGGATGACTCGGGAGTAGGGCTTGGAGATGATTGGCCCCTCCCATAAGACTTAAAAGAGGAGCAAAGGAGCAAACATGGACCTTTGCAGGAAGCAACATTGTTAATTCTGTGCAGTTTGAAGTCTGAAGCTTATTTGATTCTAGACTCTGTGTGGCTTTGCAATTAGGTCTTTGGCAGCGTGTCAAGGGAGATAAAGGTGGGTTTATTATTTGATTATCAGCCTTATCCCCAAGGATTCTTTACAACTATTTGGGACTCATCTGTGAATGAACAGAATTCACAGCTGTTAAAATAAAACAGGTTTTTGGAACTACTCATGTGTTTTACTGACTCAGGAAGCCTAGGTCAGAACAGTAACAAATTAAGAGATTACATTAAAATTTAACGTGTAAAAAGCAGATTATGAAACATGGAGATTCACCCAACTGAAGCCTGATGCTAAAGATACACATTTAAAATTTAAGAATGTTTACTTCTTAGGGACTAGCACGGGTCTGCAAACTTGGCTCCTTTAAGACTTGTGGACTTCAAGTCCCAGAGTTCCTCAGCCAGCAAGTCTTAAAGGAGCCAAGTTTGCAGACCCCTGGACTAGCACATCTCTGAACAAGCAGAGACTACAACCTTGACAAAGACTGGAGAAACAGCAAAAAGATCAGTTCTGTGGAACACTTTCAGATAAGGGGAGGATGGGAGATTTCCAACATGGGCTCCAGACAGCTACTGTTTGAGAGGAGACCCCAGGACAGCAGGAGATGAAGGAAGGCCATTTGTGGTAGAACACTGGGTTTATTAAACTCATGATCTAATCACTTTCAGAAATTACCTATTTAACTGCCTTAAAGCTGTTAGAGATCTTTGAAAGGACAAGTTTGAAAAGCCGAGTGGTGAGACTACTGTCATTCTTGAATAAAAGGTTAACTATAAGTTTAAGAATTTAAAGAACTGGAAATAATCACACAATAAAGAATTCTATTCTGTTCCCAGTTCCATCCCAGCCCAGCCCAGCCCAGCCCATTCCATTCTATTCCTCTGATCCAAGTAAGTTAAAATAAAGGACCAGATATTTTTAAAATATTAGGACTGTTACTATAAGATTTTAAAAATAATTATATAACTAAATAGCCTTTTTGAGAAGTTGATTATTTTGTCTATCTTAAATAATAATAAAAATTCAAGATTGAGTTCAGAAATTGGTTATTTGATGGGACTGAAGATGTCAGTCAGAAAAGAAAAAAGTGAAAGCTTCTCATTTTTGTTCCTTTTCATATTTGTGTTGGGCAGAGGCAGCAGTGGTAAGGTTACATCAGTGGTGGGTTGCTACTAGTTCGCCCTGGATCAGGCGAAGCGGTAGCGGCGGGGGGCTCCACCCACTTGCCTGGACACTTCTGTGCATGCCCAGAAGTGGCACATGCGCGCATGAGCGAACCGGTAGCAAACTAATTGAAACATGTGTCCTTTATGACACTGCTGTTAGTTGCTCAGCTACAGAATCAGGATGGAATCCGACATTTCTTCACAGCTCCTTGCAAACTTTTTTACAGCTGCAGCCAATTTGTCTGGTTTCTTCCTGTGGGCATTTAAGTATCACTGCACTGCACTGTTAATGCAACATGGTAAATCAATGTAATTGCAAAATAAAAATGAGGTAAAAGAGCAGTGCTATGGCTGCCTAACACAGAACATCACCTGCTGTAGCAAAAAAAGCATAACACATCATAACAAAGTTGACAGTGTTTATTAGTTTGATGCAAGTAGTCAACAGCTGTAATTGGTATGTTAGTGATGAAACTGAAGCTCTGTTCTCAGTTGATAAACACAATCTTTGCTCTGTACTTTTTCTATTTTATTCTTAACAGACTCTTATATTTTTCATGCCATCTGAAAATCTGAATGGTTGGAATAATCAGTTCCATCCAACCACAAGAACCCTTTTGGAGGAATGCCTGGCAAAAGGGCTTGCTTCTCAGTGACTGCCACAGGGAATAAGAACAAGGAAAAAACAGCAGCAGTGCTTCTGTGTTGAGCACTAATACCTTATGAACAGCCTACTTCCTGATCTGTTTCTTTGTTGTTGTTTTTGGTTTGTGAGACTGATGCAGGAATTTTTATAGAGGGGCACAATTGCTCTAGGGTCCAAGCATGGAGGGCTTCTCTCCATGCTTCCCAAAGACAATTCAATATTTTAATAGACGGAGGGTTAAGTACTTTTAATTCAATATTCTAATCCTCTACAATATATTCTCCAAGGTTTTGGCTTGGAGTTTCCTCACACATGCTTGTCTACTTGGCCTCTGTCATCAGTAGATAAAAAAAATAGTGGAGAAAAACTAACACTGATGTAAACTGTATCGTTCAATTCCTATTCACTTCATGGACATTTTCAAACAGTCAGGATTTAGGAGATGCCGGAATGACTTTGAGCACCAGGAAGTTTGAAATGTGTTCAGTTACTCCGCAGAAGGGAGCCTCAATGGACTGAGGGACAGAAGGCAGGATCGGAGGGTGAGCCTCAAACGGCATCCCGATTCCAGCAAAGGGCAGCTCCGGGGCTGGGCTTGGGCAGGGCAGGGCAAGGAGTCCTGGCTGCCTCTTGGGGATGGGACCTCCCTGCTCTTCCCATTTGCTGGGGCTGTTGAGATGTAGCGGCAGGCGAGCGGCTCGTCCCATATGAGTGGCTGGAGCTGGAAGACAAGGTTGGACAGTGGAGGCCAAGCAGGCAGGGCCAGTGACATGGCAGTGACAACAACTGGTTAGGCTGCCTTGCCATGGCCCCAATGTCTGTCTTTACTTGCCCACGGCCGCTGCAGCTAGGACAGGGTGGATGGCCACCCAGCGCATCCAACAAGCCGGATTGAGTGCCTCCCCCCACCACACCTCTGCCTGCCACTTAAAGGACTGGTACTTGGACCCACCTACGTTGCATGAGATGTGGGGCCCTGAGGTGTGCCAGTGTAGTGCAGGTGGGGCCGAGTACAACTTATTTGACACCCTGGTCTCAATCCAGCTTGCCATTGGTGCTGCTCTACTAGACAGCCCAGAAGGATGTTGGAAGTGTGACTTTAGTTGCAATAACTCTCACCACCTCACAAGCTACTGCCCACAAATAGCAACAGGGTTAAAAATAGGAAGTTAGGAATTTCCCATAAGTTGTCTCTTTACCCTCTCTACTCTTTCTGTGGGATGAGTGCTTCCTTCCTATCTTTGCTTTGCAAAACACTTGCTGCCTGCCTAATAAGATGTGTGTAGGCGAATAGCTAGGTTTTGACTATTCCCCCACCCCCAGTATATTTCCTGTAAAAACTTTTCTGTTGCAGTTACAAACAGTTGGTCAAATTAGATTCCTAGTGTCCAGAAAACTCAATTGTTTTCTGTAACAAAAGACATCAGAGAAGTTGATATTGAAAGCAGCCAAGAGGTCTAGGAGAAGTAAGCAAGTTGTACTTCATCTAGTTTCTGGCATAGGTTATCTACCAAGCTGACTACGTACCTGATGAAACCTCTGTTTCTGACCATATATCAGATGAAATGAGTCTGGCAACCAGATTTTCAATCTTCTGGCTCAGGAGATTGCTTGTAGATCTACAGAGGCAGGAAACTACATAGATGTGCCAGAATAAGAAGTGGCTTTTTCAGGCAGAAGGAGCAAGAACAAGCAAGCACACTGTGGCCCTAATTTCTCTACATGTCCTGTCCATATCCTAAATATCTACAGGCTGAAAATTATTCATAGGAATGAGCCAAAAGGTTTCCAAGCTTACATTCCTTCTGAACATTGGAATCCAAATCCTGGTCCTGCAGAGATCTGGCAAGGCTATCTTTCCACTAAATGTCTATGGAGATTATTAGTCATCCAGGTCATGGTTGTCTCAAAGGTGCTTTTTCAAGAGGCAACTCCCCACCAACCAGTCAGAGCTGAAGAAGCTTCTTGGATGAGAAGCGAAACATCTTCAAAGAAAAATCAGTTGCCTCTTGAAAAAGCACCTTTCCAGTATGGGATATTTGCTATTTTGTACTTTACTCTTTTAGAACATTCTCATTAAAGGGCATTTAAGGGTTTAGCAGTCTAAAGAGGAAAGCATAAAGCTATCACTGATCATCCACAATGAGTTGCAATTAAACAATGTATAAATAGGAGACAGAAGGAGTCTTTGTTTGTTGCCTTAAGTTACTTATAAAGTAATAAAGGTGGGATAAGAATCAGATAGATGGCTAAACAGCTAGGCAGGAAGCAGGTTGTAGGTTGTCTTTGGAATCCCAGGCTTGGTTGAGCCTTGCTGGGTGATGCAATCTCTCCAGGTGCCATGTGGTGAGTTCTGTTGCTAGATGGGTAGAGGGCTAATCCTATCTTTGTTGGATCTTGAATGAGGGCATTTGCTTATGAATAGACCTAGCTATCTCTTTATCTCTTAAATGCTGACATCTGCTGTGGGCTATTGAGGAGGGTGGGAGCTATTAAGAAATAACATGTTTCTCCATTTCTCATCCAGGGAAATATAATATTCTACCTTTTTAATATTTCCTAGAATATTTCATTCTTCTAGGAGAGGGGTGGGTGCTAACTTTCTACATTACTTTCTGGCAACATTGTACCATATGTGGCGAACATTTAAAAACAACATATATTCACAGCAGAAGTTGTTCCATGTATATTATATATTACCCAGCAAGTCACATTTAAGCACCCAGAATATGGTTTTTATGGAAAAAAGAGAATTTAACTGAAGACATGAAATGTGAAATATATGATAATTTTAAAAGTTTATAAATTTCATACATTAGCTGGAATATAACAAAGGGGAGATTAGAAACTAAATACTTAGCAGTGATTTTTTTTAGTAGATTTTCTTCGTTCTACCCCTAAATAACAAAATAATGGAAACTTTGGTACTTTACTCAGAGAATCAAAAAGTTCTTTAAATCCTTTTTTCACAAAACTAACTTCCTATACAGGAAGTTTATGGTTAGGAAGTTTATGGTTAATTTCCCATCAATGATTTACCGAGCACCAACTTTCTAATCTCATTGATATTTTGCTGCATCAATTATTTTTCTTTTTTCCTTTGTTTGTCTTTTTAAATTTGTAAAGATCATTTTGGACTTTTAAATATAAAAATGGAGATATAATGAAAAGGATAAATTGCAGCTCCAGTAACTACAGATGAATGGGGAAGAGAGGACAAATCCCACAGAAAATATCCAAGTAAACAAAGTAAACAATTCTGGGAAGCCACAAGGTGGCACTGATCTGCTATTGCTGGCTTTGTAAAATGGGAGCTGCCCCAATTTAGTAACACAGATTATGAATTAAATATTTTAAAGGCAAATTATTGCACTTTTGCACAGGTAAAAGGAGTTGGCATTAAGCATCCTTTCCCAATTTAATCCAAGGAGCAGCACCACGCAAACCAAGTCAATAGATTACAACAAAGTTCTAAGTTAAACCTTTCCCTCACTTCTCTTCAAAATAGTGATGCTGGAAACAGACACTATTTTTGTTCCAGGGCTTAGCAAGAAATCTCTTCTTCCTGGAAATATTTCCTTCAACTGGCTTTGGAGGAGAATAGGCCTTGGAGGGTTTTTTTCCCCTTCTTCCCCAACACATTCCCTCAACACTTCCCTCAACACTGTCAGACTATTTACTGAATCTGCACTACTATTAATCGTTTCATAGTTCCCATCACCAATCTCTTTCCATTTATGACTGTATGACTATAACGTTACTGGCAATCCTTATGATTTATATTGATATATTGACCATCAATTGTGTTGTAAATGTTGTACCTTGATGAACGTATCTTTTCTTTTATGTAACACTGAGAGCATATGCACCAAGACAAATTCCTTGTGTGTCCAATCACACTTGGCCAATAAAATTCTATTCTATTCTAAAAAATTCTATTCTACATGCATTCTTGTTTCTCTCCATTTCCCTAGAGATCTGCCTGTGATGTCCCAAAGAACAAAGCCTCTTCCTATTGAGGAGGGAAGAGGAGGGCGGGATTTGATGCTGTGTGTATAAACAAAGTCCATGTCACCTCAGAGTAAATGTGGATTGAAACTTCCCTGCTCTCCATCTGTCACTTAGATTGATCAGCTTGAAATCTGCCTTTCACAACAGGCCACTTTTGAGGCATACTGTGCTGGTTGGCAAACTTGTAGGGGTGCGGAGGGGGGAGACTGTCCTAGCTTCTACCTCCTTTCCTCCAAGGACAAGATTTGAAGACAGGGAACCAGCCTTGCTAATGGCCCAGATCAGGCTTGGCTACCTTAAGCCAAACCAGTTTACCCTGGTTTCCAAAGTGTAATAATTGCTTTACTTGAAATGCAGATACTTCCTGCCTACATAAGCTAACTCAAACCGCACTTTAGTTCCACCTTCAGGCATGAAACTAAAGTGACAGTCACTTTGCAATACAAGATTTTATAGATAAAATGCTGGAGGGGGAAAAAAATTGATGCAGGAGAATATGACCTTGTACATGTGGCAAAGAACAATTAAAAAGCCGAGCAATTGAAGTTGCAGTTGCTGCCCACACACACACACTGCATGAAGCCCACCTACATAGGAAACAGGATTTTAAAATCTTCTGGATTTGTTTGGAAGGTTTTCAGACTTAAACGCAGAAATGAAATCACAGCACCGCAAGATGTTTGAGGGAAGAGACCCAGCAAAAGAACAATAAAGATAATTGAGTTCTGTACTCCTTCATGAACATCTGACACAGCAACTTTGGCATTTTGTTTACAATATTAAACTATGACAATAGCAGCTTTATAAATGACTTATCCAGCATGGCCTTCCAGTTATATAGAGCCAAATTCCTATTCTGGCCCTTGGCTGTGCTGTGAGTTCGGGGGAATAGTAGCAGAAGTCTTCTCATTGGAACAGCCCAGCAGACACTTTGGCTTGTTCCTACAATCTTCGCAGGGACAGGAAGAAGTGTTTTGATTCTCCCAAATTTTAGAACTTTAGTGTCATAAAAATAGATGAGGGCCTGGTGAGCTATTTTGTTCCATCTTTTTTTTCTTACAGTAAAACTGGGGCCTGGATATCCCCCCCTCTTGAAAACCTACTTGAAAATCAAAATGGCAGCCACCACCATTTCTTTAAAGGAATTGCTGTAACATACCAAGTTCTTCTTCCACTATTAAGCCAGACCCTGCCTCTGAAACACTCAGCTCAATACAACGAATCCTGTCTTTGAAAGTAACTGAAAACAGATATTTGTCCTTTTCTGTGTAACAGCATCTTCAGATATCTAAAACATTGCCTAGAATTTTTTCTTCCTCATTATTTTTATCAACTACTGGCATTTATAATTGATATGACTCATCTTTTTTGGGAGTCTTAAAGGTACATACTCAAAACTGTAATTGTATCTGAGCGCAAACCAGCTAGCAAAGAAATAGAAATTAATGTTATAATTCCACATTTTAACTAAGGCTAGCTCTCTGTAGGATCTATGAATGAAACTATTAATATTGTATAACATAAGGAAATGGGTGTGCAGCTATAAAGTGGGGGGGAGGGTTGAAATGTGTAGCTTAACTACCCAGATTCCATGTCCTATTGTCTTGTCTTTCAAGTTCCACCTGTTTTAATGCCTGGCTGGGGTAGTTGTTTTAGCTTAGTTTATTGTAAGTTATAAAACCTTGATTCAATGTTGCTTGAATATTGCACTTAACATTATACAAACCCAATCGTTATTTTGCAATGGTTTTTCTAAATATCTGATGCTAGCCAACAAAGTATTGAGCTTTATAAAGGTCCATTAGTATTTCATCGCTGGAATTGCCTGAGTCATCTTCTCAAAATCAAGATGATTTGTCCCAATTGACATTGGGCAGATAGCAGCCAGAATCACAGCAGAGGCACAGTAGCAGAGGAATGAGTTGAACTGGAGAACACCCCTTGAAGTACATATTTCTCCTTCTTCCAGTATTGTTCTGTATAAACATAGCATGCCATTTATTCTTCTTCCTCGTGTTTAGATTCTCACAAATGTTAAAAGCCATGTTGATATTGTATCCTGTCAATTTGGTATTTATAAAACACACAAAGCATTCAAATTTCTCATTTAATTTGGTCCTCTTAAGGGTAGACATTGCATTGCAAGGAATGCTCAGCATAGCTGAAATCAGGGGTTGGGGTGGGGGAAGGGAGGGGTAACAGAAGCAGACATGTGAAAGGTTTAGAGGTGAATCTATAGGAAAAGCTTGTATGTAGACAACTCAAAGGCTGGCCCAGCATCTCTGGGACCAGATACTTCGGAGAATTTTTGCCTGCTAAGGCTGAACAAATGGTGTTTGTTTTTTTCCCTGTTTAACGTATCTGTGCGACACCCTTCTGGATTGAAGTTTGAGTGATATAAGACTTGGTCAGATTCTGTTTATTGTGAAATTAGCTTTGAGCTGAAATCAGTTTTTGATGAGTAACATGGACATGTTACTCATGAGGAAAATATGAGTTTTCTTTGCATGACACAGACGTGTTATGGCATAACACAAGTGACTCTGGGTGGCATACATCATAGAATATAAAAACAGATTAAAACCAATTGAAACAATACAAAATGTATATAGTAACCATAAGTGTTGATGCAACCAAGAAACAGGAACCTTAATACACTCAGGGTTGGGCACACAACCAAGTCTTCATGGCCTTATGAAAGGCCAGCAAGGTTGGGATCATTCTGATGCTCCAGAGGGTAGGGGCTACAGCAGAGAAGGCGCATCTCCTGGTCCCTGCAGGCCAACATTCTTTAGCTGATGAGATCCATAATATTCCCAACATGCCAGACTGAACTGGATGGATAGAAATGATTAGGTGAAGATGGTCTTTTAGATAACCTGCCCCAAACTAGGGCGGGCTTTAAAGATGACAACCGGCATCTTGAATTACACCTGGAAACATGCAGCTCATGAAACAGTGGTGTTATATGTATCAAATATCTATAATCCTTTATTACCTGTGCAGCTGCATTCTGAACCAGTTTGAAACTTCCAATGCTGTTCTGAGGGATACCCCATGCAGACAACATTGCAGTAATCCAGATGAGTGGTTATGTGCGAGCAATGCCTCCCAATCACATCTGGTGCACACCCCTAAGATGTGTAAAGTTCCCCCTGGCTACAGCTATCACATGCTCTTCTAGCAGGAGCCCCGAGTCCAAGAGACACACAGACACTCCAGATTGTGCACTGGGTCTTTCTCTAGTTTTCTTGATCAGCCAAAGTCCATTGTACTCTTTTTCCAAATTTTAAAAAAATCCATTGCAGTTTAGCTTTCTCTCCAGCTGCTTCACTGATGCATTTCTTTATGTTGGATTATAACATAATAGTTCAACTAACCATGGAACTAGGTGGCCACATATTATGAGCTAGTGGGTCATTAGTACATTGAAATAAAATGATTTTCAGAATATATTGGAACGCAAGGGAAGTTAGAGCCAAGCATATCTTTGGGGGCAACATGTTCCATAATGTGTAAGCCCTTTGTTATGGCTATCCTATTCTTTGCCTTGCATTTTGCTTGCAAAGAATTTTTATGACCATTTCAGGTTTCCTTGCCTGAGTTAATACTGTTCATTAACAATGAAAATGATTTCTCAGACCTTGTGATACGTTTCATAACTTGCTGCACTCATTTTTGCAGATAGTTGCAGTTACATTAAACCAAAATAATCTAGTGTGTGCTGTCTTCTTATTCTTTGATGAAGTTTTTAATTTTTTTTTCTTTCAAAAAGAAATCTTACTTGGAGCCTAATGCAATTTTGTTGGATTTCCGTGGCAATTTTTCTGCTCACATATAAATTAACTTTAAAGTTCCAACCAATTAATACTGTTCACAACTTCTGTTAAGTCCTGGACACTGTTTAAATTCATATCCAGGGTTGTGAGCATCTGAGCTATTTCATCTGACCATTTAAGACTCTGATAAGCAATTGCTTCTTCAGACACAGAAAATAAGGCATCAGAAAGAGAGTTTAGGCATGGGGAAGGGACGTCCTCGTTTCAGCCCCATCCACTAATTCTGAAGGATATTTGTAGAAAAACATTAGCTCACTCCTGTTCTAAAGCAATTCAAGATTTCTAAAAAATACTAATTTATATACTATCATTTGACCAAGAGCTCAAGGTGATATACATAGCACTTCCTTCAATTTTCTGAGAAGATTAAGTTATGAATAATTCATGACTGAGGTGTACTTAAATCTGGTTCTCCCTGGTTAGTCCATTATTTAAACCATTATACCATGAATACAAATCTAGCCAAACTTCTTCAGAGTAATAGAAATCATTTTTTGTTATTTAACATCTTCTCGTCTGGATGTAACTCTGATTTTATTCTGTTTGAAAATTGTAACAGGATTTTAGTCAAATGAAAGGTGCAATACTTTTTGTTTAGGACTTTGTATTGTCATTCCTTCTTTTGAAGTTTCTACTTTGATGTATAGAGACAATACTCTTCTGAATGTTCATGTTTATCCTTTGCATAGTTTTATTAAGTAATGCTACACACCATTCATTTTTTCCCAGCCTTACCATATCTACACTTTCTTTTCCCGCTCCAATTTTCATAACAAAATATCAGCTCTTTTTTGATGTGTCTTTATCAGACTTCCCAATTCCAGTACAGTAGAACCTCTGGTCGAGACCTTATCTACTAAATCCACCAGGAACAAATTAAAGGAAAATTCTAAATTACTGCTTAAAACATTTGGGAAATCTAAGGAAAGATATTGAATTTTCTCTCACATTTTCTCTTACTCTTTCTACAACCTAATGCCAAGAAGGGAAAACTGAAAGGAACTCTTGTCTGAATTAAGAGAAATATGGTAATGAAGAAAGGCTGCACGCAGCAAAAATGTTTTAGATTTTGTATGTGTTGGCGATGTAAAATTGCCGAGTTCACAAAAGGTGGTAAAATTATTGACACATGGTTTGTCTGGAGGCATATAGGGCTTTTCTCCTCTTCCATTGTAAGCTATACTAAATCATTCTGGAATAGGGCAGCTTCCAAATCAATAAAACAAAAGTTAATACACTGAACCTAAATGATTGTCTTAAATGAAATGTGACGTGCCTATTGGAGCAATAGGTTTTCTTTCTATGAATCTTGGAAAAATGTTCATTATCCAGGTGTTCTTTCAAGAAATCACTTCAAATTATCTATTCAAAATACTGCTTGTATACGAATAGAAAAAAGGCCACACCATGGGCAATTGACTTCAAAAGGTATTTTAATTTAGAAATGCAGTTATATACATAGAATTGAAATTAAATTAAATTTTGTACAAATATTAAAATGCTATCATCACACCCACTGCAATGTACGGGATGGATCTATATATATATATATATACATACGCACACACATTCACACACACGTATATATAGATCCATCCTACACAGCATCATAGAATCTTTAAAATCCCATATATATATATATAGATATAGATATATATACGAGTACCATTCTGTAAATAAATTCCAATAAATTCCTTAGTGATGCAGTTCAGATTACAAATAAAAAGCACTGAAGGCAACCAGGTTTTCCTCTTTTGTATCTCCAGCTATCTACAGCCTGTCATCTGCATTACAGTGCAAATGTGTGCCTGAATGTTTGTTCTAGCAGGATGTTTGGTTCCATGAAAAATGAAGCATAACAGTCAAATTTCCAGCAGAAATTGACTTCTATGCTCCTTAGCTCACCAGCTGGAAAATGATTTATATTAACACAGAGGTTTTTCCATTATCCAATGGTATTTCCTCTAGAATCTTAATAAAACAAAAGAGGTGATCAAGTTCAAATAGAATTACAAAGCATCTAGGAAACAAAGCAGACATTGGTTTGGAATCCATAAAATACCACTAAATGTGGTGTGATGTGCCAAATTAATATATATATATTAAGACTCTAACATATATATATATATATGTTAGAGTAATAATGGAAACTGAAACCTGATTCACAGCATTGCAATTGCATCTACTGTATACAGTAGTTAACATTAAAATGTTAAGAAAATGCCATGTACTTCTCGGGGATTTGCAGAACACAAGCCCTGGGACCTGAGGTTGACCACAGATGATTAGTTTATGTCTGTGTGTTTACTGGCATACAATGCAATAATTATTGCAAATCCCGTTATGATCTGTCATGTAAAGTAAGAGTTAGATGTGACACATGGCCTGTTTCTATGCTTCTAAGCGATGTCTGAAAATTGTATGGGTACATTATATTTGAAAACAATGTGAGGACACAGTAGTATTAATTTTTTGCACTGTATAGACACTCTCTCACCTCACAATAATGAGGATATAGGATTACATACCACAGTTGTGTATGCACTATTACTCAACCTAGCACAATTAACAAAAACATCTTTGGTTCTGGAACCACTTTCCATACACACACCCCTTGTAAATATTTTAATTAGTATCATGGTTATTCTTGTGTTAGTATACTTGAAATGAGTAAACATTATAGGTAGCAAAAAAAAAAAGAAGAAGAAAAATTGAAATAGTACTGAGATTCCTGGAGACTAAAAAAAGAAGAAGCATTTTTTAGCAAGGAAGTGGAAACTACTGACTGACTGTGCAAGGTTTTTCAAGCTGCAGATCTTAGCTGCCCATCTATCCAGTGTCGGAGGGCTGCTGACACTGATGTAACATTTTAATCAGGAAATGGACTTGCAGACCCTTTACATCTGCCACAAATAGCAGGAAGTGATTATTATAATTTATTTACTTAAAATAGCTAAATCTGAATCATTAAAAAGTGCTCCAGTGTTTTTTTTTAAAAGTTTTCTGGGAAGAGGACTCAGACAAATGCTTAATAGATGTAGCCTGCCCTTAAGTATCTAATGTTCTTCAGTTCTTTTCTAAATTTTCCTCCATACTGGTATTCCTTGAGTTATGACAGTTCACTTAGCGATGGTTTAAAGTTATGACACCTATCCCAAAAAGTACTTACGACCCGGTCCCAAAGTTAGATATATTGCAGCATTGCAGCAATCATTTGCCCTTATGATCAACTGCACAGATGCTGCAACATGCGTCCTGCCTATTTCTCCCCACCCATCCTGCCCCGCTGGGTCTCCACAGGCACTAGGCCTGCTTTGCTAGCCCACTGGATTCCATCTGCTCCTCCTCAACCCATGTGGACCTTACCAATTGCCGCTGTGGAAGCAGAGAGATGGAGAGCTTGGTATGCCCATTCGCCACTGCCAGGGATATGCCTCAGGCTTTGGCACCCAAGGCACTGCAGGAGGTGAGCAAGCATGGGTGGCATGGGACTCTCAGGCATGGTATCCACCAGCTGCAATGACTGGCTCACTGCGAGGGGCTCGGGTATCCCTGGCTTCAGTTTGGCTTTCCTGCTGTTGCCCCAGGCAGCTGCCCAACTGCCCAGTGGTCCCGCCTCTTCTTCCAGCCAAAACACTGCAAAAAATGCCTTGTGTTGATTGACGGCCTCCCCTGAGTTTACACCGTAATCCTCAAAGTGGCTCCCGCCTTCTCCTCTAGTCAAAACAGTGTAAAAATGCCCCATGCTGATTGGCTGCTGCTGCTTTCGCACTGCAATCCCCGAAACCACTCATTCAAACCAACCACCCAGCAGCATGCAGAAGGTGCTGCCACCCAGGACGGGACCAAACAATGCTGGCCCCATGGCAGAAAAGTGGCCATCTTTTACTCAGATGCTGGTGAAGCTGTTTTCCTTAGATCTCGTGTTCTTAGAGACGATTCCATTCTCTGCGCAAAAACGTGTGTAAGAACACGAGATCTAAGGAAAACAACATCAGAGAAAAAGATGGCTGCTTTTCTGCCATGTGGGTCTGCCTGTTCTGGAACTCTGGAGATTTTCGAAAGGTAAGTGAGCGATTGGTGATACAGGATTGGTGTGGAAAATGTCCAAGGAACTATGGGGACCCCAAGGGATTGCAAGCGAAGCATGAGATATCTCAGTGGGTGAGGGGAGGCCTTGGATGGCCTGTTCGAGCACTAACTCCCCCACCATGGGTCTTCCCCACTCTGAGATACCTCATGTGCACTTAAGGACTTATGCATTTGACTAACAAATGCATTGGGGAAAGCAGAGTGGGCTCATTCATTTAACATGATACAATTAACGAATTCTTGGATTATGAATGTAATTGGCAGGCTTTATTACATTTGTTAACTTGAGGATTACCTGTATAATTTTTCTATTATTGTATTCATGCCTTAAATGTGCAGTTTTTAAAATATTAGAATACCAAAGCAAATTTATTCTCAATCAAACTTCTTCCCCCACTTCTTATTTTATAGGAAACTTCGAAAACAAGAAAATGAAAAAGGAACTTGGTAGTCCCTGTTTATTTTAACAGGCATGAATTCTCAAGCTTCAGCTTTTCCTTCAAAAGAGGAAATACTGGGAAAGATGTGCCCTCTCCAGATCTAATCTTGCAATAGTAGTAAGAGTGGCAGCTGTTTTAAGATACTGATATTATACTGAACATTAATATATGAGAAAAATGGGGTGCTCAGGCCTCACATCCTTGTTAAACAGCAGCTTTCTGTAGTGCGCATCAATCCACTTGATACGTATTTACCACAGAAAAGCAGCATTGCGTTTTAAGTTAAATGTCTTGTTTTTAGCATGTATTGGGTGGAAGAATAAGGAAATAACTTTTCTCAGTGGAAGAGAAAAATGTCCTATGGTTAATTTCTACAGTTTACATAAGATTCATATGTTTACCAACTCATCCCAATGATAACTACCGGAATAAAAAAAAACCCTTCATAATAAATTTTAAAAAAAATCTATTGAACTAGACAGACCAATCTAAGTCACTTTAAGGCAGTTTCATGGGTTCATCTACCAACCAGGATTTGTAATAAAATGGGGGATGGAATGGCAAGCATTCATTCATCAGAAGAACAAGATTAACCAGGAGACTCAAGTTTCAGAAAAGGCTTACATTTTAAAAACCAGAACCACATCTTATTCCTGCAAGGCACAAAGTGTGCTCTTGCAACGTCTACCGTAGTTCTCCCTATAAAAGGCTGCAAAAAGTTAAATGAATAATTAGGCACCTAAGAACTACACAGTGTTGGAGTAGCAGCCCTTCCAACTACGTTAATGCTCTTTGATGCATCAGAACTTTAATGTCCTGTATAATTTTTCTATTAATTGTATTCATGCCTTAAATGTGCAGTTTTTAAAATATTAAAATACCAAAGCAAATTTATTCTCAATCAAACTTCTTCCCCCCCCTTCTTATTTTATATGAAACTTCGAAAACAAGAAAATGAAAAAGGAACTTGGTAGTCCCTGTTTATTTTAACAGGCATGAATTCTCAAGCTTCAGCTTTTCCTTCAAAAGAGGAAATACTGGGAAAGATGTGCCCTCTCCAGATCTAATCTTGCAATAGTAGTAAGAGTGGCAGCTGTTTTAAGATACTGATATTATACTGAACATTAATATATGAGAAAAATGGGGTGCTCAGGCCTCACATCCTTGTTAAACGGCAGCTTTCTGTAGTGTGCATCAATCCACTTGATACGTATTTACCACAGAAAAGCAGCATTGCGTTTTAAGTTAAATGTCTTGTTTTTAGCATGTATTGGGTGGAAGAATAAGGAAATAACTTTTCTCAGTGGAAAAGAAAAATGTCCTATGGTTAATTTCTACAGTTTACATAAGATTCATATGTTTACCAACTCATCCCAATGATAACTACCGGAATAAAAAAAACCTTTCATAATAAATTAAAAAAAAAATCTATTGAACTAGACAGACCAATCTAAGTCACTTTAAGGCAGTTTCATGGGTTCATCTACCAACCAGGATTTGTAATAAAATGGGGGATGGAATGGCAAGCATTCATTCATCAGAAGAACAAGATTAACCAGGAGACTCAAGTTTCAGAAAAGGCTTACATTTTAAAAACCAGAACCACATCTTATTCCTGCAAGGCACAAAGTGTGCTCTTGCAACGTCTACCGTAGTTCTCCCTATAAAAGGCTGCAAAAAGTTAAATGAATAATTAGGCACCTAAGAACTACACAGTGTTGGAGTAGCAGCCCTTCCAACTACGTTAATGCTCTTTGATGCATCAGAACTTTAATGTCCTTTAAAAAAATATTCTATTCATGTACATCTTAAGCAGATACCCCCAGCATATACTTAGCAACTATTGGTATCTTTGCTTTATACGAATTTGCCAATCAGATCAAGAACCTGAGAATATTAGATTTTAAAGGGAAAAGAAACTTACAATTTTGAAGATGGCATTTTTATTGTTGATCTTCAAAATTCAGTTTTCTACAAAGGAAAGCTATTTCTTGCCCTGAAAAAATCACAAAATCCAGCTATAAATTATTCAGGTAAAATAGTAAGACCCAAATCCTTTATAAAGATTATCTATACTAAAGGTTTTCCAGAGAATACGGATGCAGTACACAGAACATGCTGGCTACATATTAAAAAGGGAGGATGCTAGTGCTTTAATGCCTTCCTTGTGTGGTTCCCATTAGCATCCAAGCTAACAATATGATCTGCTCCACCAAAACCCTTCTTTTGAATGGAAACACAGGATTATAAATTTTGTTTGATGGAATAAAAATACGTTATTTCAGAGTTCTTACCTAAAATGCGATTGTTTAAAAACTGCACGGCTGAGTCAGAAAGAAGATTCATATTCAAGGCTAATCCAAGCCATATGAGTCCAGAAAGAAATCGGTATTAGATAAATGTCATTCTATATACTTTGAAACATCTCCATCTCAACCAAAATATTTACCACTGCACTAAGCCACAGTTACTTAATCTCACCGAATAAGTTAATTGGCTGTATTCACAGACCATGATAAATCATTCATCAACATTTACAAACCACAATAGCTGGGTCTATACAGCATGATAAACATTATTGTGGTTATTTGGTTTAGGAAATTATATGCCCCTAGCCATTAGGATGGTAAAACTCCTTCAAAAGAAGTGCTTCTAACTTTGTGGGATCTCAATCAAAGCTCGTTTCACTAAAGTAGCCATAGGGGGGGAAAAGGTAGAGATAGCTGGAAATGGCAGCACAAACTTGGCAAAAAGATTTTTGTTTGATTGAGGAAGAGGTGTTTTGTACATAGCCTTGTATCTGGAAGCAGCTCTTTCAAAGGATTTGCACAGCCTTATTAGTCTCTGTATAATATTAGTTATGGCTGGCTCTTCCTGCACATTTGCTTACTACTGTTACTGAAACATCTTCTATGTAATGAGATGTATATATATTTGATATGTATCCATTCACTTACAAAAGAGCAGAATCAAAGCCAAGGCAATATATATTGATACCAGTATCAGGCCCTAGGAAAATCCAGAATTGTTTGCCTCTGTCATATTATTAAAAGCAAGCAAATTATTGGTTTACTCAGTACGTCTGCACATTCTGAAGGATTAAAAAAAAACCATGCAGAGTTCTAAAATTTTGTCACATTGCCACAGCAAATTCTACTGTACACCTTAAGATTGTCATATACATTACCCTACAAATGTGCAGGAATATATTCACAAAGGTCAGAGATTTTACCTTTATTATTTGACAAAATGCAAGCTGTGGTTTTCTGAGTATTTGCTTTCAATACTAAATTTCTGTCAGGAATATTCACAGGAATACTCATAATTCTGAGCTTCTGCAGGCCACCTAAAATCAGGGATTATGGGCGGCCATCCAAAGAGGCAAAAGCTATTCCCCATTCCAAGTTCTTTATGCCTGCAGTTGGCATGTCCCCAGGGCTGGGACAAGATGGAGAACTGGTACTTAAGATGCTTACGTCTGTTGTACAAATCTTTGGGAAATCACACAAAAAGTCTTGATTTGGGAGGTTCACTTGAAGAAAAGCTATTGAATCAGTACTTCCATAATGTCATTCACAGATAGCTAGAAAAACAAGAGCAAAAGCAGACTTGTGCGAGAGGACGTGAGGTAAACAAGCATGTTCCCTGCATAGTAAGAAGTTTCCAAGTGGAAGTAGCATGCAGAAGGCAACACACACACAAAAATAAAGCATGTTGAGGAAGGGAGGATCTTGCATCTGGACAAACAGCAGCATGGCTCTTTTTTAAGGCAGGCTATCACTAATTCATTCAAGGCAATTGGACATACTAATTTCAAAAGCTAAATACTTGCTAACCATGATCAATATTTTAAAAATTAACAGTTGCTAGCTGAAGAAAATGCAGGCCCTGGCAATACCTCCACAAGGACAGAAATCAACCACAGCAACAAAATAAAGTAGCAATGCCAAAATCACTCTGTGGTGAGCTGACACAGAAACGCATGTGACAGGTGATAATGCTACTCCAACGCAACAAACTGACGTTCTACTAATATTTGAAAGAGACTAAACCAATCATATACTCAAAGATGGAAGGCTTTGGATCAGCTGTAATACGGCCACAGTATTGCTGATAAGATGAGGCCATGGGCTTAGCCATGCAAGTGCTCTTAAATCTGGCTACACACAAGGGAGTTTCTCAAAGCTTTCTGCAGCCCTCAATGTATGCCACACAGCATGTTCAAAGAGATAAAGAATGTCCTAGTGGATGTGGTAGAATGAAAAAAGAAAAGAACGAATGCAAATATATGAGAGGTATAGTCACTTTACCCTTGAGGAAAACAAAGCACAAGTAGCAGCCTAAGCTATTTTTTTCTAAAGTGGCCTGTAGCAATTCCCTTTAACACAGCCAGCACTGCTTATTAATGTGTTGATGTGCAGTTACATTATGGATTATACAATTTTCAACACCTGAGGTCTACAACCGGTATGTGTGAATTTTATAAACACTCTCCCACTCAGGCCATCTCAAGGCATTCTTCTTGCCTTCGTAATGTAGTTAATAAATAGAACAAAACCATCTGCACCAAACAAAGCAAGCTGTGGTTTGACCCTGCTTTCTGAGACATCCAGAAGCTAGCAAGGCCTATGAGAAATTGCAGCGAGCCAGTGTGAGAAGGAGCAAGGCACAAGTAAATGGCAACTCTCCAGAGACTGTACTCAAAATCATCTGTCTGGGAAAGAGGAGAGGCTGGAGGAACTTCAGTCTCTAAAGCCCTCCTTTAATGCTTATAGAATGAGATGGAGAAGATAGCTGGCACCGTGCACCCCACTGATGCACTGAAAATGGTGTCTTGGTGGCATCCTTTGGATCTTCAACTAAGGGATATTTTCTGTAAATATTCAGTGTGCAGCACTTCAGGGAAGGGAAAGCCAGCATGAAGCACTCATCATTCCGAAAAGGAAACTAGAGAGTGTAGACTTGATGACCGTTGTAACCCTCATGCTTCTTTCAACAATGGAATATCTGGAGGGAAGGAGAGAGAGAAAAGGATGTTAGATAATCTTTCTATTTGGTTCCAGGTTTCAAAGACAACCCAGCACAGCCCTGATAGAGTCTGAGAAGTCTATGAAGTCCATTTGAGTTACAAAAGTTCTTGTTTAACCATCCAAGTTTCTATAAAAGCTTGGCATTCTTTAAAACTTTCACTGGCTGTGTTTTTGCAAAGCCTTTCCCTTAGAAAAGCCCTAGAGTTTAATAATAAGAGCTTCTTTGGATTGACTCAGACAAGAGAACAAAGCTTATTTATTCTTGCTAATCTTCAGATCAGACTAAGGCTCCTTCCAATAGTGAGAACTGTACCAGTCAGAGACTGGTTTTGCCCTGTGTCAGTTGAACTCCTGGTCTAGAGAAAATACTGTAAAATAATTGTGCACTATGTCATCTGGCGCTGTAGAATACGCAGATTTTCACTGGAAGAACTTCCCCCTTCTGTCACTTCCTGTGATGCCTTCTCATAGCTTCCATCCTGGAAGTAAAGTACCATGTCACTACCATCCACATGTCTCCAGTCATTCTATGGGATGGCTTTGCCATTCTCTTACATAGTAGCTAGCTGATTAAAAAAAAAACACACCTCATTCCCCTCCTCATTTTAAAAAGAAAATGCACCAGGGTTAGGTTTTTGTGGCCAGCCTGAAGAGAAACTGTCCAGTTCCAAGCATAAACAACTCCGTGGTCAGGAGACGCCCAGTAATATAGAAATGCAGAAAAGTAAGGGAGGAAGGCCTAAGCTGCCTTTTCAACAGGTATTAAAGTATTCTTGAGTTTTGGATTTCTAAACTTCTATACCAGAATAAATAAAGACTACAGATGAAATAAATTACGCATCTTAGAACCCTGCATTAGTAAATCCTGAATGCAAGACTAGGGTTTTTGTTTTTTGTTTGTGCACTTTTGTGAATGCACAGAAAATTGCAATTAAATCTATTAATAGGTAACCCTATGGAGTTGTTAGGGAGAATATGTTAGGAAGGAGATTTCTTTGTGGGATGCCACAGTGTTTGGTACTTTCTTCACTGCTGTTTAACATCTACATGAAGCCAATGGATGAGATTATCCAATGATATGGGGTAGGAGCCATCAGTATGCTGACAAAACCCAGCTTACATTTCTACCTTAAGTGATGTTGTGGAGGTCCAATCTCAGTGTCTGGAAGTTCATGGGGAACAACAGGCTTAAGCTCAACCCAAGCAAAATTGAGTGGTTTGGGGGTCTTGGGGCCACCTGGCTTTGGGGACTTTCCACCTCTTCTCCTGGTTGGGGTTGCATTACTCCAAACACGACAGGTGTGGCTCCTGCTGGCTTTTCACAAGGTCCTGAAAACATGGTTCTGCAATGGGCATGAAGAGTTGGAGATGTGGTAGAGCCTGTGCCATGGCTGCATTGACAGTTATGGTCAGATGTGACTATTTCAGCTATGAATTTTCTTGTAAGTTTTATACTTAGTTATATATTGTTTTTAACTTGCTGTGTTAGTGTTTTTATACTCTTTTTTAATTTTTTGTGAGTCACCCAGAATCATATATTGAGATGGGTGGCTATATAAATTGTAAAGATAGATAGGTGATGGATAACAAAAAGGTTCTGGAACAGTTTTTCTCTGAAAACTATGCTACTCTTTGTAATTTCTTGATTGAAGGAATAAATGGAGCTTGTAGAATTTACATACATTTTTATTCCAGTTCTATAAATCCAGATTCAAGACTTATTGCACATTACTTACCATCCATGTATTCCTCTGAGGAAGCAAGTGATAAAAGGCTTTGTACATCGCTGTTTTCTGAGTCTGAAGTCTCTTTGTGCCCAGATTTACTACTAGATGTGCCAGCTACCCAGGAAGACGTGGTCGCCTGATGCACTAGAACAGTTTCTGAGTGGTGAGAGCTGCCAGCTTCACACAATCCAGAGCGTCCAGGGGTTTCATCCTCCCTAATGAAGCCACTGGGACCCCCTTGGTCTGGTGGTGGTGGCCGTTGCATTTCCCTTGCCTCACTCTGTTCAGCTCCTTCTGAAAGAACGATCTGTATCCGTGTATCTGAGGATGGTATGCAGTTTCCAGCACTGCCATAGACGGCTTCTTCATAAGATGGCAAAGCTACCTGAACTCCATCCACCATAATGGAAACCTGGTCCCCAGAAACACCTTGATCACGCCTGTGTTTGGAATTCAAAGAAATATTTAGGTACAATGACGCAAGCGGCATTTTATGGAACAATCAAATGTACAGGATTAGTAATCCTATTTCTTTCACTGTTGTTTCAGAGGTAAAGGTTTTAGTAATAAACCATGTCTATACTCTGGTTTTCTCCAAATGTCTTAGGACCGCAATGTTTTAGAATTCTCAAGCACCATTTCAAACTAGCATAGCCATTAGGTGTTTAGTGAACTGTAAGGTGAGAGCCAGTTTGATGTAGTGGTTAAGGTACCAAGCTAGAAACTGGGAGATCATGAGTTCTAGTCCCACATGAAAGCACAAGCTGGGTGACCTTGTGCCAATCACACTCTCTTAGACCTAGGAAGAGATAATGGCAAACTACTCCTGAAATCTCACCAAGAAAACTACAGGCAGGTAGTCACCAGAGTCAACACTGACTCAAAGGCACATATACACAAAAACTTCAATGTATCTATTTATAGGACATTAAATGGGAGAAGGTTTTAATAAGCCTAAGGCAGAGAAATGGTTCATCTTGGGATTATTTTCAATGAGGTAGGCCAATTCTTTAATGAGCTACACAAACTTTCCTTCCTAACATTGACATGCTTATGAAATTGTTAACTGAGATCTGGAACTAAAATTCCTGAACAAAAATTATGCTGAAATGAACCCTTCTTATTTAATACTGAGGGACTAGAGTCTTTATTCCAATTAAGACTGATATATCCCTATTACAGGCTTTCATGTGCCTTTTATGCATGTAATGTTATGTTAAGTTTGTTGAACATGTTACTTCAGAATTTTATATTCCCACTGTTTCATTACAATGTTTTCTTCACAGACATTATTGTGCTTTAAAGTACTTTCCACAATCAACATGCCACTACTGTACTAGCTAGTGAGCATGAGGAGACTCAACCTTGTTTCCAGTATAAAGCTTCAGAAATGGGAAGGAATCATTATAGTCCCATCCCAGCTCTATGTTTTGGAGGGAAAATGTCTGCCATCTTGTCAAGCCAACTACAGCATCATGACAATGCCAGGTCAATCTGGGAACCAAAAAACCTCTTTAGATATTTCAGATTTATAGTGGGCAGATTAACACCCCGCTTCTCTTTTCTTGAGAAAAGGGGAAATATAACAATATAATGTGTAATACATTTCATCCTAAAAGCTCCTCTTGTTTTTTCAGTAAGGCTTAACCCAACAATGTAAAATAGGAATAAAAGAGGAAATAAGAGACCCTGTAAAAATTATCTATCACCACCTAGTAGATTCATAAATGAGCTGGGGTAGAATTACAAGATTTCTATCTCATAGCTAATAATAATTCCACTATGGGTAAAATCTCGGAAGCAAGAGAAAATACGTTAAGGAAGATGGATACAAATAGATGAGACTATTGCTTAACACAATGTAAGCCGCCCTGAGTCTTCGGAGAAGGGCGGGATATAAATTCAAAAAAAAAAAGAGAGAGAGAGAGAGAGAGGTTAGATATGATATGAGCAGTGGTGGGATTCAGCCAGTTTGCACCACTTTGGGAGAACTGGTTGTTAACTTTCTGAGCAGTTTGGCAAACTGGTTGTTGGAAGAAATCATTAGGGCAGAGAACCGGTTGTTAAATTATTTGAATCCCACCACTGGATATGAGCCACGGTGGCACAGTGGTTAGAGTGCAGTACTGCAGGCTACTTCTGCTGATCACCAGCTACTAGCAGTTTGGCAGATCGAACCTCACCAGGCTCAAGGTTGACTCAGCCTTTCATCCTTCCGAGGTGGGTAAAATGAGGACCCAGATTGTTGGGGGCAATATGCTGACTCTGTAAGCTGATTAGAGAGGGCTGTAAAGCACTGTGAAGGGGTATATAAGTCTAATTGCTATTGCTATGATAATGGTTATTACATTTCAATTGCAAATTATGTTAGTATTAAATAAAGAGAAACAGTATGGCTTTATTGATAATCAATTTCCTATGCTATCATGGGCCCACAGTCAATTAAGGAAGCATATATTCTTTTATAACCTTATAAATTGTTAGAATTCTATAGATTAGCCAATTCTGCTGGAGTCAACTATGGGCTAACTTGACAGATACTGTCTGTCAGGTAAACTGTGAGTCACATATCTAATTCTGCTTACAGGACTTCATAATTAGAAATACTTAGAATTTTGTCTTGCATCCAAGCTCTATGCACCAAGCACCAACCTAAAAACCACTAGACTGACCGGCAACATTACCACTATATGCAGTCTGTGTTTCTTGCCAAAGTGTACTGAAAAAGTGAACTCTAAACCTCTCCAGACATTATTTATTTATTTATTTACTTACTTACTTGTTTATTTATTTATTATTTCAATTTCTATACTGCCCTTCTCCCAAAGGACTCAGGGCAGTTTACAGCCAGATAAAACAACAGATACAAAAATTAAAAACAAATTTAAAAAACTGATTCAAAATTGGCTGAAAATTGAATTTCCTACAACCAAACACATTTCACAAAGCCGAGCAAGATCTGAAAAGTGAATACAATTTATAGAAATCTACTTCATACACAGCCATTTGATTTATAACACAGTATAAAATGTGTAGAGTCAGACCTTTTCTGAAAATAAAGTTAAATGAGCCCTAGAAAATACTGCTATGAATAGAGCTGCAGGAATTTGTGAAATACCTGTGGAACTGTTTCATATTTTGCAAGGATGCTATTCTAAAATACTGCTGACAGTTCATGTGGAAAACACAGCAGTGGCCAGAGAATGGTAAATAGGAATCTGTATTTAAAACAACAACAAAAAAATGACAGTGCCAAGGGTTCCAGATGTTCAAGCTACCAAATAATTGCATGTGTTACACACATTAGATGGATAACTGAAAAGGCAAGATAGTCCCCTAAAAGCCACTGGTTTTTCTTTTATTGATTATATCAGGGGTCTTCAACCTTAAACACTCAAAGAGCCATTTGGACCTCTTTCCCACAGAAAAAAAAAAAAAAACCACCAGGAGCCATAAAACCTGGGTGGCCAACTCAACATCACTCATTCCCACCCCAGTCATGCCTACCCTGGTGTTGTGGCTCCCGTTTTGTTTTTGTTTTTTCTGTGGGAAAGGGACATTGGGCTTACCTGAATGTTCATTCTATGTGTGCTGCTGGAGAGTCCAAGCATGGTTTTCAGTTTGTCTGATTTGTCAGAGACTGAGTTGCAAAATCTTTGGCCATGCCTCTTCCTCCCAGCCAAGCCTCAGTTTTTTCAACGAAGTGATAGATCTAGAGAGGACATAGCCCAACAGTGAAATTGACCACTCCTGGACCCCAGACCATACCAGAACCAGGGTGGGATTGGACTCTCCTACAGCGCACATAGAACAAACGTTTAAATAAGTCCAACATTCCTTCTGTGTGCTGCTTGGAGAGTCCAAGCATGGGATATATCCAAGCTAAATCGATGTAGGGTGGGAGACAATTGGTCCAGGGTCCCCTCGGCCGGCATGACCCGCTGTAACACCCATCTTCCAAATGCTGCCTCTGTCGAGGCAAACTGGTCCAACTTGTAATTCCGCACAAACGATAGGGGAGAAGTCCAGGTGGCTGACCTGCAAATCTCAAGGATTGAAGCCTGCGTAGCCCACACAGCCATGGTTGCCGCACTTCTGGTGGAGTGTGCCATGACACGGCATGGTGCAGGTCTGGCCTGATGTTCGTAGGCTAGCACAATGCATGCCTTCAGCCAACGTCCGATGGTGGATGGAGGCACCTTCTTGCCCATAGACCTGGGCTGAAATGAAACGAAGAGAGATTCCATCTGACGGAATGCAGGTGTGCGCTTTATGTATTTACATAGAGTTCTGCGGACTTCCCACGTATGCCAGCCTTTCTCACGCGGATGTCTGGGATTCGGACAGAAGTCTGGTAGAATAAGTTCTTGTGCCCTGTGAAACCAAGTTAATCTTTGGTACAAAGGTCGGATCTAGATGTAGCACAACTATCTGGATGAAAGATACACAAGTTATGTTGCACAGAAAGGGCTGCAAGCTCCGAAATTCTGCTTCCCGACATGATTGCCACGAGAAACGCAAACTTAAAAGTCAACATTCTGATGCTGGCTGACCCTAAGGGCTCGAACGGAGGAGACCTAAGTGCCTGTAAGACGATCAACAGATCCCAAGTTGGGTATCAGTGGAGAGTTGGGGGTAACAGATTGGACACCCCTTTCAAAAAGCTATGTACCTTCAGGTGCTGGGAAAGACGAGCTGCTCCCTCACCTGGTATGACGGGCCACCATACGGTGGTATGTTTGTAGGTAATCCGTTATCAAGGCCCACTTGCAAAAAGTCCAAGACCCATGGAACTGTTGCTGATGTAGAGCCTATTTTCTCCTTAGTGCACCAGTGACGAAATGAAGCCCATGTGGCCTCATATATCCTGTTTGTTGATGCCCTTTGGGAAGCAAGAATAGTCGAAATTAGCTTGCCAGAGAAATGTGCCTTCCTGAGGATCTCCCTTTCAAGTGCCAAACGGCCAACTGGAGCCACTGAGGGTATGGGTGTTGCAGGGCCCCCTGACTGAGGGAGATCCTTTGAGGCGGTATTTTCCATGGGCATGAGATGGAAAGTGTCATCAGATCCGCAAACCATGGGTGCCATGGCCAGTGAGATGCCACCATCAGCACCTCCTCATCGTCCTCCTCCTCCAAGATCTTTCTGATGACTCTTGGTATTGGGGAGGTCAGAGGAAAGGCTTACAAAAGGTTGGCAGGGAACAGAAGGAGTTGACTCCCTCGGCCGCTGGTGTCCAGAACCTGGGAAAAAATCTCGGAAGTTGAGTGTTCTGTGGGCTGGCAAATAAATCCAGGACCGGAATACCAAATCTTTCTGTTATTTGGTGAAATAGGTCTGGGTGGAGTCGCCACTCAGACTGGTCGATGGTTGTTCTGCTCAACTAGTCCACTTGGGTATTGGATGTCCTGGAAATATGTTCCGCTCATAAGGACTGCAGATGTTTCTCCGGCCAGAGACATAAGTCTTTCACCTCTCGCACCAGGACCCTGGTCCTCCCTGCCTGTTGACATGTGCTTTGTCCATTGTCCATCAATAGAAGCACGTCTTGATCTGACAAGTCAGTTTAGCGCCAGATGAGCCACTCTCAGTTCCAGCCAATCGATGTCATTGAGCAGATCCTGCTGAGACCAGCAACCTTGAGTCACTTTGGAATTCAGGTGGGCACCCCAGCTGAAGAGACTGGCGTCAGAGGTCAGCACCAGTCGGGAAGGTTCTCAGAAGAGACATCCTTCCTCCATGGTGGCTGATGTCCACCAGTCCAGGGATCGGAGAACCTGCTTGGGGACCCTGATCTTGGACATTGAATTGCTGCACCCTGATCTCTTGACTGGGTAAAAGTAGCCATTGTAAGGCCCTTGTATGCAATCGAGCCCACTCCCGTGTGTGTGTGTGTATGTGTTCCCTCCTGAACCATTTCCAAAACAGGCAAGGGTTGGGGCTGTTGGTTGTTGTTGTTGTTTTTTGCTGAAGTTGTCTTTCTTCTTCGTGTGCTTTTACCATATGATTTAAATCAAGAGTCATTCCAGGTTCCCAGATAAACGAAGCTCTTTCATTCCCTGGTGTGGCTCCTGTCAGCTAAACCCACCATTGGTTGGCCCCTCCGTCATCCTCCTCCTCCAAGATCTTTCTGATGACTCTTGGTATTGGGGAGGTCAGAGGAAAGGCTTACAAAAGGTTGGCAGGGAACAGAAGGAGTTGACTCCCTCGGCCGCTGGTGTCCAGAACCTGGGAAAAAATCTCGGAAGTTGAGTGTTCTGTGGGCTGGCAAATAAATCCAGGACCGGAATACCAAATCTTTCTGTTATTTGGTGAAATAGGTCTGGGTGGAGTCGCCACTCAGACTGGTCGATGGTTGTTCTGCTCAACTAGTCCACTTGGGTATTGGATGTCCTGGAAATATGTTCCGCTCATAAGGACTGCAGATGTTTCTCCGGCCAGAGACATAAGTCTTTCACCTCTCGCACCAGGACCCTGGTCCTCCCTGCCTGTTGACATGTGCTTTGTCCATTGTCCATCAATAGAAGCACGTCTTGATCTGACAAGTCAGTTTAGCGCCAGATGAGCCACTCTCAGTTCCAGCCAATCGATGTCATTGAGCAGATCCTGCTGAGACCAGCAACCTTGAGTCACTTTGGAATTCAGGTGGGCACCCCAGCTGAAGAGACTGGCGTCAGAGGTCAGCACCAGTCGGGAAGGTTCTCAGAAGAGACATCCTTCCTCCATGGTGGCTGATGTCCACCAGTCCAGGGATCGGAGAACCTGCTTGGGGACCCTGATCTTGGACATTGAATTGCTGCACCCTGATCTCTTGACTGGGTAAAAGTAGCCATTGTAAGGCCCTTGTATGCAATCGAGCCCACTCCCGTGTGTGTGTGTGTATGTGTTCCCTCCTGAACCATTTCCAAAAACAGGCAAGGGTTGGGGCTGTTGGTTGTTGTTGTTGTTTTTTTTGCTGAAGTTGTCTTTCTTCTTCGTGTGCTTTTTACCATATGATTTAAATCAAGAGTCATTCCAGGTTCCCAGATAAACGAAGCTCTTTCATTCCCCTGGTGTGGCTCCCTGTCAGCTAAACCCACCATTGGTTGGCCCCTCCCGTCATCCTCCCCTCCCAGTCACTCCTCACCTGGCCTGAGAAGATAAGGGTGATGGCAGGGGACAGAGACTCGCTCCATCTAGAGTGGGAGCGAAGCACCCCTGTACTTTCCTCCTCTCATGGGTGTTTCTTCAGGCCCTTGTTGGTGCTGCATGCACCTCAGTCGCTCAGGGAGATGCTTGACTGGCTCTCTGCCCCAAGACACTGGCCTGGCTGTGACTGATGCCACTACTGTTGCCACCTTCATAGCCTGCACACTGCTCTCGTAGCACCTTGCGTAGCAAAGTTAAGTTTAGCGCGCTTCAAAATGGGGGATACAGCGTCCCCGCCTCCTCTTGGAGCCCATTATGACATAGAACGAGTCTCCATCCCCCGCCATTGCCCTTACCTTCTCAGGCCAGGCAAGGAGTGACTGGGAGGGAAGGCAAGGGGTGGAGCCAGCCAGTGGTGGGTTCAGCCAACAGGGAGCCACAGCAGGGGGATGAAAGAGCCGTATGTGGCTCCAGAGCTATGGGTTGCTGACACCTGGATTATACTAATATCTTTGTGTGGACCACAATGAACTGCAGATAGCTATTAAACACAAGGGCTGGACTACACTATCTGAATATTTTGAGAATTTTAATGATATCTAGGAAGCCTCAGCTAAAATGAAATATGGGTTCAATATTGGATTCAAAATTGGGAGACGAGTGTACTAAGATTGTACACCATCACCCTATCTATTTAATTAATAGAAGAACATAAAATGAAAAGTGCTGGATTGGAAAATAAATTGGAATTAAATTTGCTGGAAGAAATATTGATAACCTCAAATAGACTGAAGTGATATGACCTGGGGGCTAGAAATCAAGAAGGCTTAAGGAATTTCTTGCTAAAGTTTTAAAAACAGAATGGAAAAGCCAATCTGATTTAAAATACAAAAAATATGTCAAGTGTGCAAGATTACCTAATGCAAGCAGCAGCAACAAATACTATCTTCCTGGGTCAAAAATCCATAGGATTGGTTACTATAATCATAATTAAAGGAGCACCAGTTTCTAGGAGGCTATGACAAATCTAGACAAACATTTAAAGTCTAGAGACATCACACTGCCAACAAAATTGCCTACTGCTAAATCATATGACTGTAGAAGTTGGAGGATCAAAAAGGCTGAAGAAAAAACCAATGTCACTCAACTGTGGGGCTAGAAAAATAGAAGACATTGGACAGCATCTCATCACCATCACCCTAGCATTTTCCCCGCAGGTACAGGGTCTTTTAACATTGGACAGCAAGAAAAATAAATTATTCAACAGTATGGAATCAGAATCAGTCAGCACACTTGAAGGACTAAATAAATATTTTTGCCATATAACTTGTAAGTAAGAGTTGTTGTAAAATATCCTGATGCTTGAAAAATTTCTTGAAAATAAAAAAGGGGCCAGAACTATCACTAATATTGCAAATGAGAACTTAAAGCAGTTATGGATAAACAATTCCACTGGCTCACAAGATCTTGGAAATAACTGAACAGTCTAAATTTCATAGCTTTTTATGTAAGAGACTGGAAGAGAGAAAGAACTACTTGGATTAAACATAAATATTACTCCTTTGATTGCTATCTTAAGAAAGCAAAGCATACAAGGCAAAACAGATGGGGCAAACTTTCCATGGGAATTCGCCATGAAGGAACAAAGTAGTGCTTTTACCATAATCCACTCAAAGAAAACGCCACAAAGTTTTGATCATTTTATTCATTGAATTACGTTTGTAGAATATGATGGGCATGCAGCCTTGACGTTGCATTGTCTTCTTCATTAAGAGACATTTCTATCCTGATTCAAGTTTTTTCCAGCTTCAGTTATAAGAACAGAGGAAAAACAACTACTATGTGTCTACTGCTTAATATATTGGCCAATTGTTTTTTTAAAAAATAGACAAGTAAGATTGCAGGAAACTGTTTTTCCTTCTTTATCTCAGAGAATAATACACAAATAGTCTGGACTACAGAAGTGCGTACTAGCAGTGATTATAACTGTTCATTTTAAATAAAATCAATAAAATCTCCAACCTAATTAAGCCTGTTTACAAAACTCCCTCTTCCCCCAAAGTGTTGTTTCCACATTGTGCTTGCCAGAGTAAACATACTGACAACAGTCTGTGAGCTCAAGGAATTCCAAGCTTCCTCCCAGCCTTGGAACTTTGAAGCAGGCAGGGAGCAAACAAAGCACAGATCTCTTTTCCCAGCTCCAAGAATGGAAGGAAGGCCAGAGTTTCTTTTGGCTTTTGAGTAACGGAGATGACAGTGGTGCCTGTTGACCATATAGATAGTCTGAGAAACACAGTGTTTTGTTTGGATATTTTGGATCCCTCCAATAAGCCTTAGGTAAAGTTTCGACTAGAAGAGACCTTGATAATTAGGATTTATTGAGAGCAATGTACTTTGAAAAATCTAATGTTTCCCTCCTGGAAATAAAAACAGAATTTGACCATGTATGTATTACACTACAGAGTCCAGCTATTCCTTTGCTATAGGATCAGTGATTGTTATCTTCAAGATCAAAACGGAAATAGTTTTCCCAAAGAAATTTTTTTTTTTTGCCTAACAGAATGAGTTCCTGAAGTATAAAAAAAAAGATTGGAGGAAAAACTCAAAAGAAGATAGTAAGGAACGATCAGAAAAAGAATGCATAACTTTGGGTCAATAAAATAGTGAGACACATGTCACCATAGTGTACTTATAAGCATTTACATCAAGAGTGGGGATTCTGAAACTTTCTAGATATTACCAACTTCTAGCATTCTTCATCTTTCGCTGGCATAGCTGTGGAGGTCAAGACCTAACAGCATCTGAACAGGTTCTCCATCCAATTTACATGCCTAAACATCTGCCCCTCAAAGGCAGCTGATGATTATGTCATCTTCCCAAATAGCTTCCACTATCAACATTAGGATCTATTCTAACCTTTTAGTGGTTGCAGTACATAACTGGCATAACTATTGTGTTATCTCTCAGGCTATTCTGCAGTTAAGTCAACTGTAGCATGCAGTATTCTGAGAACGCTGGCCATTAATTTGCATGGTTTAGATTACTTTGGACATTGAATTGGTATACTTTACCACTCTAATCGCAGCAATTTACTAAACTGAGCAGCAGCATCAACTCCAGCAAATATAGCCTTCACCTAATACCCAACTAGTCACAATAGCCTCTTCCACTTGATATCAACCTCCACCCCCAAATCTCTTTAACTGAAGAGACCCCCACAAATTCTGAAGAACTCACCTGCTGTGATGAAATGACTTCAGTTTTGGTTGTAGCAAAACAAACAATACAACTAGGAGAAGGATGAGAGCGACTGAACTTGC
The DNA here is from genome assembly GCF_028640845.1 of Ahaetulla prasina. Lineage (NCBI taxonomy): Eukaryota > Metazoa > Chordata > Lepidosauria > Squamata > Colubridae > Ahaetulla > Ahaetulla prasina. The sequence goes on along the minus strand of NC_080539.1, from coordinate 300,146,573 downwards.
TGTAGTAGCCACTATGGATAAAGTGGGTACTCCTACACTTGGAGGAGAACCTTTATCTACAAAATCAAACAAACAAAAAACAGTCAATGGTTTCTCTTTAGGAAGCAGCTGTTTCCTATAATTAAGGCAGGATTTCTGAATAAGCTCAGTCCTGACAGTAAGCTGTTTGCATAGGCAGTTTTCTTCTCAGGGAAGCCTGGTTTGGGTGAAATCTGCTGCAATTACATTCAGAGACATCCTCAGAGAGACTGTACCTGGTTGGATTTGTTTGCTCCTTTCAACTGAACTCCCAGGCTATCTTAGCTGTTTGATAACCCCCAGGCTTCTTGTTTTAGATTAACTGAATTTCAAATCATTTGGATGCAAGTCAAAACTATAATGAATATATTCAAGACTACATTTTCTGAAATTTATTTAATTCCAAGAGGAAAAAATAAGCAGCTGAATTATAAGTTTGAATATGATTGTATGACTTAAATCAGTATTACTGGAAATTAGGCAGAATGTTGTGGGAACATTCCATTGTCAAGTCAAAGCTTGGCAATGAGATTGGTATTATTCCTATTATGTTAAAAGCTTTGTTTTTAGGAGGTAAAAAAGTCCCAAGCTCAGTTTTTCCACTGAACATGAACATTTCAGTTTCAGAATTCATCTGGTCTTCAGGGATTTTGTTTTTCCCCATAAATTTCTATTAAGTGACATCTACTCCTCTCCTACTGCTGCTGCAGTACCCGAGCCCCTCAATTAAAACAACATGACAAATATTTTCTTCCTTTTTTTTTTTTGGCTTCGTGTTATGGGAAATGGATTCTTATCTAACTGAAAATCTTGCAAGACCCAATTGTTAAGTTGCTTTTGAGAACATTCTTTTCAAAAGAGTCAAGATGGGGCAAAGAACATTCCCTTGCAGTAAGCTATGACCGAGTTGGATCGAAAATCCCTTCCTCTAAATACTTTACTATTTAATTAGCTATGCCCTTGTTTCATTTATCTGTTAAATTTGAAAAATCTGAAGCCACCCAACTCTAGAATAAACGGCATATAAATATTAAAATAATAACTCTATCATAACCTACCAAAAAGAGAGACAAATTTAATTTATTCAATTTAATATGGCCACTTACTCCAGAAGACAACCCGAGAGAGCAACAGAAATATAACTCTCATTCACCCAAATTCCCAAAAGAGGGTCACTACGCACTAACCCAGGGTTTATGGAAAGAGTCAAGTCTTCATAGCTAACTTAAACATAGTTAGGTTAGGGGTCCTTTAATGTTTTGGGATGGTATTGTGCAAGGAGCCAGGCACTGCAACTGAGAAAGTGGAGCCATTCCAATATATACATATTCAGCCTTAAGCCTTCCACACAAATTGGGCAACAACATACAGAATTCCCAACCAACACGATATAAAGTCTTCCCCAGTGCAGAAAATGGCTACAGATTTGTTTTTTTAAAAAACAATTAAAAATTCAGAAGCAAGCATTCAGCATATAGGCGAAATACTTTTTTATTAATTTTAATTTAATAACCACCACTTCTTGAAGTGTTGTGTGGAAATTACATTTGTCTGAGTGTTGCGTTTGTGTCTGCAGTACAGGGCAGAGATCCCCAACCCCCGGTCTGTGGACCAGCACTGGGCTGTGCCGTAAACCAGGCCACACAATCAAGTGAAGCCCCATCCGCAGGATGCAGGATGCAGGCAGCACGCAAAATCACATCCCCTCTGGTCCATGGAAAAACCTCTCCATAGAGCAGTCCCTGGTGGCCAAAAAGTTGGGGCCCGCGGAGACAGGGAGTCAGAAAAGCTGCAGATATTAGGAAATATTTTCTGTATCTCTGCAAATTAGTTTTCTGAATTACATGGGAAATATACTGCATAGTGGAGCCCATCAAATGGTTCGTTTTGACTGTGTGTTGTCACTGGGGGTGAGCGAGTGGTTTTGGTGTCCCCCTGCCCCAGTACCGTATTTTTATTGCTTATAAGCTGCCTAGAGTTGCTATGAGAAAATAGGCGGCTATATAAATTTTCTAAGGAAAAAAAAGCTACATTGATAGAGAACTGAAATAAATAAAGTTTGAAATAAAGATTTCTTTTTAGCGAGAATTATCCCAATACTCTCCTATGGTGTAGCTAGGGTTTTATGTCAGTATCTGAAAACACTGGACAAAAATTAACAGCACAGAAAGCAAAAGTGAGCATATTCACTCAGATATACCGACCTTGGCTAAGTCTACAGGTAACCTCCAGTTCTGGATTCCACTTGCCATTCTTGCAAGTCAAATATTTGTAATCTCCTTTCAATACATAACCTTTGTCACAGAAATACTCTATGACACTGTCAGATGTCAGTGGGTCTTTGCAAGGCGTTGGATGACACTTGTAACCTCCATTCTCAGGTTTGGATGGCTGTGGACAGTCTGCAAAGGAAAACAGAAACTTTGACCCCAGCTTTTAAGTAATAAAGCCTATTAATGTGTACTGTTATGTGTAATGTTACTATTTATTTGTAGTAAACCCAGGACCACAGCATTTCAACAAACACTGAAACATAACAAGAATCTGCATTCTTGTCTTGTTACTCTGAAGGAGATTAGTGATGAATGGTGGGCCCAAATCTCCATCTTCATCTATGAAAACACAAATGTTCTCTTTTGAGAACCATGAATGAGCATTCAACAGATTTTGACACTGATTATGCTTATCCAAGTCTTCTCTCAGGAAACAAGTTCAGTAGGATTTATGAAGTCAGCTAACTTCGAACAGTGATTTAGCCAAGACCAAGGTAAATAAGAATTTGAACTTGTTGCTTTTTGTAGCTTAAAACATTTATACCTATCCTGATCACCACAAGCTAAAACACAGTTGGCTTGGCAGCAATTTTGAACAGAAAAGGCAGATGGATAAAAAAGATTGAACTCTATTCACCCACTCTGTTCCACTAATATTTCTCATCAGAATAAACAAACAATAACCAATAATAGGGATTTATTAAATGCAGTTTGTTCTTCAGAAAACAATACACAAAAGATTATTTTTAAGAACAGCAGCTCAAAGTAGATTATATCTATTCACAAGTTTCTGTAAAGTCCAGTAAGAAACTATTTTGTTAATAGAGATAAAGACATATCTCTTTATTAATTCACAAATCTAACTATCACTGTTAGTTTGTCTAAACTGCCCCACCCTACCCAGTCTAGACCATCCCATCCCATCCCATCCCATCCCATCCCATCCCATCCCATCCCATCCCATCCCATCCCATCCCATCCCATGAAACATAACAAAAAACCCCAGTGGAACACAAAATTTAATCATGTGTTGGGATGTAGCAGGTTTATTTCTACAGAAATATGTAGCTTATTGTACTACTGATGATTGGCCACTGATTATAAAAATATTTGTTTTATACCTCTCCTAAACTATCATATTTTATAAATAATCTGACTACACATGTATCCCATCTATGAAACTGAAATCGTAACTGTCTCATACTAAACCAAGCTATTTTCCTCCTTGAAGAAATGGGGAAAAAACAACAAAGTATAAACAGCTACCACCCATCAATATTGTTATAAATATGAAAATCTTGCAACCGTGAAAACAGACAGATAAAAATTTTAATTCTAAAAGCTTAATTTTAACATTTTAAATTTTATATACTTTTTTTTATTTTGACATTTTATTGTATACCACCAGAGATCCTCTTTGAGGCAGATGACTGGTTTACAATTTTAAAAATTAAAAATTGTAAATAAGTAAAACTCAGCAATGTTAAAAACCATCAGTTATTGTAAAAATAACATGATAAAGTGTATTCTAGTCCATTAACATGTGCATTAGCGTATAAGCATTGTGTACTATAATAGAGATAATCAAATGCATTAAGACCTTTTTTTGCATGGCAAGTATATATAAATACACTCCTAACATACAAGTTAAACACCTAATAAACACAGCTGTAAACTAGAAAATGTTACACCATATTGTATTTGCTAAAGTGGCATATGTTTGTATTAGTAAATTAGTAATAGGAAAGAAATTGTGTTCCCCCTTCTAACTCGCGTTGTCCCCTTGCTAGACATTTTCATAAAATTCAAGTGTCTGCAACATGCTAAAATCTGTCCCAAAGTGTCAAAGTAAGAGTTTGGACAGATGTAGTACAAGCTATTTTATGATGAAATCCAAGATTTACCTAGAGATACATCTTTTTACGTAGATGAATAATGAGCTTTAAATATAACTTATTTTAGTTCCTACTGCACTTTTAACAGGACTTTCAAATTTTAAATTCATTTATTTACTGTATTTATAAATGAACCTAATCAATTAAGATTCTGCTTATAGCAGGGGTGTCCAAAGTTTTTTTGGTGAGGGCCAAATACAGAAAAATAAGCAAAGGCCCGGGCCACACCATTGAACGGGGGGGGGGGGGCTAATTTTTTTCGTACCAGTTCTGTGGGCGTGGCTTATTTTGGGGTGTGGCTGAGGAACTCTGGGAATTGAAGTCCACAAGTCTTAAAGAGACCAAGTTTGGACACCCCTGATCTTGGCTTTTGTTTTGTATTTGGTATGAACTTGAAACTCCCTTCATTATTCCCTGCCCAAGGGGTGGAGGCACGAGGAGCCTCGCCAGGCGGCCTGAGGAAGGCGAGGGTAGAACTGCTGGGGTCGGGCACGGCCAGCAGCCTCTTTCCCACTCGCCGCCGCCTCCTCCGCCCCCTCCCTTCGTTATTCCCTGCCCAAGGGGTGGAGGCGCGAGGAGCCTCGCCAGGCGGCCCGAGGAAGGCGAGGGTAGAACTGCTGGGGTCGGGCACGGCCAGCAGCCTCTTTCCCGCTCGCCGCCTCCTCCGCCCCCTCCCTTCGTTATTCCCTGCCCAAGGGGTGGAGGCGCGAGGAGCCTCGCCAGGCGGCCCGAGGAAGGCGAGGGTAGAACTGCTGGGGTCGGGCACGGCCAGCAGCCTCTTTCCCGCTCGCCGCCTCCTCACCTGTTTCTCGATGGCTGTCACTGCCGCCACGCGTGTCCGACATGGGGAGGCGCGAGGAGCCTCGCCAGGCGGCCCGAGGAAGGCGAGGGTAGAACTGCTGGGGTCAGGCACGGCCAGCAGCCTCTTTCCCGCTCGCCGCCTCCTCCGCCCCCTCCCTTCATTATTTCCCGCCCATGGGGAGGAGCCACGAGCCTCGCAGCGAACCACCGGGCAAGTACCGGGAGGCGGCCGAAAAGGGCCATATTCAATTATACTTTCAGAATTTGCTGCGGGCCAATAAAAACTGACCCGTGGGCCGCAGTTGGCCCGCGGGCTGCAGTTTGGACACCCCTGGCTTATAGTAAGCCCTCAATCCAATGGATCCGATTTCAGATAGGAACTTTACCCTAAACAATGAACCAAACCCATCATTCGGCAGATCAGATACTGTTGCTTCTGCTCAAAAAGGGTATATTCACAGTTATAAGTAAAGCACAGGAGTGTTTTTATACTTGAAAAATCCCATTTGCCATTTAACAGATATTTGTCTTTAATATTAATCAGTATTAATATTGATCTTTAATAGGTTCTTCCAAACAGAGGGTGTATGTAGTTTTTATTCTGAGTACTGAGTTAACACTAAAGAACCAAGTAATAATTGCTCCACTGTGGTCTTCTTCATATTCAATGCTGATTGAAAAATTACTATTTCTCTGTCAAGAGTGCATAATGAAGAAGTCTTTTTTTAATATACAAAAATGAGTAAATGAGATCATATTCAAGATAAAGGGTTTGTCTATGTAATCATAGCTATACATTTATGTAATTAGATTCAGTTACATACACAGGATAAAATGTGCCTAATCATTTCAAGCTTCTTCAAAACTTTTTTTAAACAAAAGACATCAAAAGGGAAATAAAGACTAATTATAGTCTTGTGCCAGTGCAATCACCAGCTGGAGATTCACAAAAAGCACAGTTGAATTACCTTAATTAACAGGCAACACTAGGATTACCACATGCTCATTAAACCTCTGCCACTAAGAAACCATGGAGGAAGCTATGCTGTACACAGAACTATCTATTAAAATGTTTTTCTGTAATATGTCTGCCTTGCCAAGCTAAGACTATACTGTATCTTCAGCAATAGAGCTCTCCTATTTCAATAAAATCTCTATCTTAAAAAAAGCAATAGAGTTATCCTTTCCATAATTGGAAGATATCCATTTCATATTTTAATAGGATTATGGAATGTAACAACAATAACAATATTTTCAGATAATTTGGCAATAATCGTAGGATCAGAACCAGAAAACCAATGCTAAACAGCCACATTCAGGCAAGAAAAATGCATAATATTCATCTCAAATGCAAGCAATTGATCATTATAGACAGGCCTTTAAAAATATCTGAAGCTCTCGCTGTGAGAGGCACTTTTTGAACAGGCAAAAATTGCCTCTTCTCCCCCGATCTCACTGACAATGAAGTACTCTTATTTCCATTAACTTCCAATAGGTTTTTAAAGCTAAAGAAGAGGGAACAGCAAAAATGAGTCTCATAGGCAAATGTAGGAGTGGTGTATATTTTGTCTCTTTAGTAATTATTTGCAATGCAGAATGCATTCTACTTAATGTAAATCCTACCATGTAACACAACACATTGTCTAATTTCAGTTTTAAAAACTGATTTAATTTGCAGAAGAATTAAATGGGTGGGTGAATAAGCTCCTCTAAGACATGCCTGTACTAACTTAAATTCTTTTGATGTAATATGAGCAGAAAACAGCTACAGTGCTTTTAATTTAGTTCATTCTTAGAACATGTTCAATAACATGCTGAAAGAAAAAAATAATGCCGGGAATGCTAACAAGTCTTCTCATTAAGATGAGAGTGGTTGAAGAAATAATGTTATATGTCTCAAAAGATGAAGAAAATATTCCTGGATTGTATTTATTGACGCTTCATTTGCTATTATAGAATGTGAAATGATTATCACTATGGTACTAAAAAGATGGCCTGGGATTTCAAATCAGAATGAGTGAATTCAAGGAAAGAGAGAGATCTTTAGGAAGGCTTTGAGTTTTACACAGCCCACTGTTTTCCTGAAATATGCTGATTATTTTCTGTTGTTCTATAGGTGTCGGTCTACAGCAGTGGTGTCAAACAGGGGGCCCACGGCCAGATACATCACATGCATGCCCACCCCAAGTCCACTAAGGGGGAAAAGCGTCACAATATGTCACATGACAGCAATGTGATGCCACAAGTTTGACACCCGTGGTCTACAGAATACTGACACTGCTGCAGCAGTGGGAATAAATTGGAGGTGTATTAACAAACTTTCAAACTAAGAGCTGAGAAAAATATAGTTTCTGAAGTCAAAGTAACAGAAGGAGAAGAAACTGGCACTGAAAAGGTAAGGATTTGAAAAAGTGGGTGTTTCATTGAAGAGAACTGGAAGAGCAGGATTAAAGCGATCAAGCCCCAAAAGGCATGGAGTAGTTCTGATGGAGGCAGATGAACATCATGAAAGATTCTTTCAACTTAAATTTCCAAAGCACACCTGCACTTAAGAGCTGCAGTATCCTTCATTCTTTTGTTCCCTTAATAATCCTCAGATAACATTGGCAGGTCTCAACATTAACCTTTACTGAAAACAGAAGTGGTAAAAATTATAATAGATTCATGGATTTTGCTGCTATGCTGCATAACACTTTTAACTATAAACTCAACATTTGATATTGCCAAACTTTTGATTTACAACCTAATAATTAATAAGGATACCTAGTTAAAATAAGAGGAAAACATAGTTAGGAAGCAGAAATGAAATAAGAATGACTTATAATTTATTGATAACACAGACTCCAAACAACTGAAATAGCACCTATATACATGGACATCATCAGATTGAGTGCACAGAAATCAAATTGGTTATATATTATTGCAACCCATAACTGGCGGTTTTAAGAGCAAAAATGTGCCTGAAGCTGACTGTGGAACAAATAAAAAATTGTTCATGTGGAAGTTCCAATTTAAGCTCAAGAACAAAACCAACCAGTTTTCATGATATGATCTTGAGCATGTACACATATTTTGAAGGAGAAAATTGGGAATCACTTTAAAGTCCTGAGCCTCATTAACAAAAACTGAGGAATGAAATCAAAGTAGTTGTTTAGGATGGATGTGAAAAAAGACTGCCAAAGACAAAGACATCAAAAGAAAGTAAACTGCATGTCAGAACTGACGGCAGACACCACAAAGAAGAGAAGAAAAGCTAAAATGAAGAAAGACAAAGATCACAGGAAGGAACTTAACATTTCAGAGACCTGTTAGAAGAGACAAGGTGTAATATTACAATCACATCAGTAAAAACATCAAGATGTAAACAGAAACAGAGAAAAGTCTTCCAAAAGATCTCTGAACTCAGAAAGAAAAGGTCCATGCTCCAATTAGTATGCTAAACACCACCAATGGACAGAGTAACTGATTCAAAAGAGATCACTATCTAGTGATATTCTATACCAGGGGTGTCAAACTCAAGTCTGTGGGCTGGATCCGGCCAGCAGGGTGCTTAGATCTAGCCCGAGGGACTGTTCTGGAAACAGCGAAGGACCGGCCCGTGGTGCCCATGCCAGGGAAAACAGAGCTTGGAAGGACCACATGCAGCCCTCCTGAGCTCTGTTTTCACTGGCAGAGGGTGCAGGAGGCTGTCCCAGCTGAAAACGGAGATTGGGAGCCCGTCTTCACTAGCAGAGCACTTGGACCCCCACAGGCACCCCCGACACAAGTGATATCAAGCTGGCTACACCCACCCTGGCCCCGAAGTCAAACACAACCCTGATGTGGCCCTCAATGAAATTGAGTTTGACGCCCCTGTTCTATACAATACCTACCTATCCATCCATCCACTCCCATCTTTATTATTTTTACTGAAGGAGGCGAACATATCCAATATACCTTCCTCCTATTTTCCCCACAACAACTCCGTAGGCTGAGAGTATGTGACTGGACCAAGGTCATTCATCTGGCTTTCATGCTAAGGCAGCACTTTACCATACATCTCTTCCTTTCTAGCCGGGAACCTTAATAACCAGACCAAAATGGCTATTCAAACTATGTAGTTCAAACTATGCCAGCAAATCTGGAAAACAAAATAATGAGCTTTGATAGAGATTAGTCTATATAACAATATTAAGAAAGGAGGTAGTATGCAAACAATCATATAGTACTCCTAATTTCACTATGTACTAGAGACAGCAGAAGACTAGCAGAGTGCATAGATGAACACAAATTAGCAGTCAGAAAACATGATGAAAGTTCCTTAATTTCACAACCCATGAACAGACTCAACCAAAGTTTCAATTGTGAAACTGTGAGCATCTTAGATCAAGCCAGGTACAAAAATGCCAGAGAATTCCTGGAGACATGGCACTGGTAGAGTATTTTGGATTTGAGATAGATATGGGTTTCCCCCTTGCCATGGTCAGACCATTTGCTGGTGAGTTTCCAGTTCTCTGGTGCTATCCCCCTCCCTTTGCAGGGAGGCTGGGCCTATTGGACTGCCACCCCCACAGGTGACTAATGACCCAACTGGCTTCCAGAGGGAAATTGCGGTTATTCCAGAAAACCTGCTTCTTGGTTCAATTGAAGCCCGAGGGGCTGTGTGGAACAGCAAATAGTCTTTAGATCGGACTGCGCCTGGGTGGCACCTCTGTTCCAGAGTTACCAATGTTCCTTGTAGTATATAATGGAACTGAGAGAATTTATACAGGCTAAGTGCTGCTGGTGTAAAACAAGGATTGAATACACCTGACATCGGCTACAGCCACTATTAGGGCTTTCTTAATGGTGATAAGGATGGTGAAATGTAACTATTTCTCTACTCTTATTGCAACTGCTGATAGTTGCCTGTTTTGGGTGGCTGCAGATCTCATCAGTCAAGAAGTGTCAGTTGGCAAGGACTAGATCAGTGTGTCGTGTCCCACTCCTCCTCTGACGGCCGGGTCGGGGAAGTCCGTATCAAGCGTGGCTGCAAAGCCTCTGCAGCTTTGCCAAAGTTCTGTCAGAGTTCTCAGGGCAGGCAGGAGACCAGGATGTGACTTCAGCAATCCAAATTAGACTTTTCCTGACTCAAAGAATGCCAGAAAGCAGATCCTTTATATAGGCCATGGGGTGTGGCTCCATGACTCAGCACTTATCCAGGCCTGCCCCTCCCTTCCTTTTGCTGACGTCGCCTCTCCATTCTCCGGAAGCGTGGATCTATCCATTGCATCATTTTGTCCCCAGCTGCCAGTAATCCCAGCTTGTGGCTGGCTTCAGGCGCACATGCTATCGGAGGGAGGTTTGTTTGCTCGGTTTGTCCGGGCATGGTGCCAGGGCTGGGGGCTGGAGGCATGCCAGGACATTCTTCTATACTATCAGTCTCTGGCTGAGATAGCAGGAGATGAGAGGGGCCCGGCTGTGGGGGGGGGGCAGCGAGGCACAACACAGTGGTTCTCAATCTTTATAGTGCTGCGACCCCCTTAATACAATTCCCCACGATGTGGCGACCCCAACCGTAAAATTATTTTCGTTTTGAATTTATCGCGCCTGAAGCCGTATTGGCTAGCGATCTGAACTGCTTGCGATTGCCTTGAGGATGGAGGCATTAAAGCGGAGACTCCTCCCCTATTAAGTTTATCGCGCCTGAAGCCAGATTGGGCTAGTGATTGGGAGTGATTGCAGCTGGCTTGAGAGGGAGACATCAGAGCAAATAATTTTCTCTCTTTTTTAATTCATCGTGCCTGAAGCCGAATTCAGCTAGCGATTTGAAAAGCCTGCAGCTGGCTTGTGGAGTCAACCATTGGAGCGCGATTCTTCGACTTGCAAGTATAGTTCCCATATTTCCAATGGTCTTAGGCGACCCCTGGCTAATAGTCATTTAACCCCCAATGGGGTCCTGACCCACAGGTTGAGAACCGCTGGACTAGATGATGGCCTTTTTCTATTGTAGACCCTCCCTTATGGAATATTCTCCCTTCAAAGCTTAGAATGGACCCAATCCTGCTGGCTTTTCACAAAGCTTTAAAAACCTGGTTATGTATTTCGGCCTGGGGCTCGGAATTTGTTAAAGGCCCTGTTAGTTAGCTTTTCTATTAGTTGATCATGGCTGCCGTTTGTACTTATTTATTTTGTGGATGTTTTTATTGTTTTAATGTGTGGTGTTTTTTTTTGTAATTTTACCATTGTAAATCACCCAGACTCACTTGGTTGAATTGGGCAGCTATAGAAATTAAATGAACAAACAAACAAACAAACAAACAAATAAACAAACAAACCCATTTAAAGATGATACTAAGCTATCTTTAACAGGAGAACTGCATTTAGATCAATCCATTGTCCTTCTGCATCACTATATAATTAATAGGGAATTACTAATAGTTACATTCTGGAACAACTGAAATCATACAAGAGCAGCTCTGAGTGGGCTCTTCACAATGCAGTGCATTGATCAAAATCTTCAGAATATCACATGAAGTCACACTCTGGACTGCTGGGGGGAAAATCCTATTCAGACCAGCCATTTAATGTTTTAAGAAACTTTCTGAAAGATTTTATGCTTCTTTATACAGCCATACAAATTAGAACTTGTTCTTTCATTAAATAAAATCTCATATTCTAAGGATTACACAATGTATATTTGAAGTTCATGCTTATTATACTTTAGGATGGTCTTGCACCTCTCAAATGGGACAGACTACAATCTTGACTCTGTAATCAGTTATATTGTCTGGGAATTGTAAGAGCTATAGGATGAGTCATCTAGGTTGGAACCTTAAGAAATGCCAAAGAATATCAGCCACGAATTGTTGTAGCTGGCGCCTGGGTCCTACAACAACTGCTTTATCCCAATCTAGGCGTCAGGGATATAATCCACAACCTCACCAAGGGCCAGCAGCTGCCTTGCTGGATACGCCTCTGCAGTAGCAGCAGATGGCAAAAGTCAGCTCAGGGAAGTAGTGGGCGGCAGGGGTAGTGGAGTGCAGGCTGGCCAGAAGGGCAGAGCTGGGGGGCGGGGAGAAATAGGAGTGTGTGGGGAGTTGAAGCGGAGCAAAAATGACAGAACAGAAGAATAAAGTCCTTGATTAACAATGATGTGGTCCTCATCTAGAGACCGCAATCTGTACTACCAGAACTACTATCACTAAGTGGTGTAATCATGGGATGTTTCATCTAATACCATAGTTGCTTCTCTTCGCGATGAAAATTCTGGTCCCATTAAAGTTGTTAAGCAAGGACATCTCTATTAAACAACTACATCTTTCTCTTAGTTTTTGCTACCCTCTTTCCCCCAAAATAAGACATCCCCTGATAATAAGCCCAATTGGGCTTTTGAGTGCAAGGCAACAAGGCCAAGCGGTTATTTCAGGGTTCAAAAAAATATAAGACAGGGTCTTATTTTCGAGGAAACATGGTAGTTGTTGAAGTATTCCATTTCTTCTCACACATGCTCTTCTTCCATCATATGCTGCTTTTACTACATTTAGCAGCAATTTTCAATGACAGTTATACAAAATGTCATACTCCTATTAAGATTATCCTACACTTTCTCTAAACAAATATACAATAAGCTTTTCTTTTTCAGATTCATATATGTTTTTCAAGAATCTACTGAATAGCAAAACTTTGGTTTGTATACCTTCTTGCCAGCATGAAGCTACATTTTACTTTTTAATTTGGCTCATGTCATTTTTCATATTATTATTTTAATCAGAAAACTGCCAAATATCTTCCAAGATGCTCTTTAACAAAACAAGCCCTCTGCAGTTCACTTTTGCTACCTTTTTCTTTCTACAGGGGAACAATAGAATAGAATTCTTTATTGGCCAAGTGTGATTGGACACACAAGGAATTGGTCTTAGGTGTATATGCTCTCAGTGTACATAAGGAGAATAAAATACATTCATCAGGAATAAAAATATGCAACACTTAGTGACAGTCAAGAATACTAATAAGCTATCAAATCGTACTAGGAAACAAATAAACACAATATAATTGAAAGATAAAAGCAACATAGTAATAAGTGGGAAGAGATAGTACTAGTAAGGAAGAGAAGAATAATATTAATATAGTCTTAAATTATTTGACAGTGTTGTGGGAATTAGTTGTTAAGCAGAGTGATAGCATTCAAAAAACTGTCCTTGTGTCTAGTTGTTTTGGTGTGCAGTGCCCTATAGTGTCTTTTTGAGGGTAGAAGTTGAAACAATTTATGTCCAGGATGTGAGGGGTCTGTAGATATTTTCACAGCCCTCTTTTTGACTCGTGCAGTATACAGGTCCTCAGTGGAAGGCAGGTTGGTAGCAGTTGCTTTTTCTGCAGTTCTAATTATCCGTTGAAGTCTGTGTCTGTCTTGCTTGGTTGCAGAGCCAAACCAGACAACTTATGGATGTGCAAATAACAGACTCAATAATTCCTATGTAGAACTGAACCAGCAGCTCTTTGGGCAGTTTCAGCTTTCTGAGTATATACAGAAAGAGCAACTTATAGCAACATTCTCCTAATCACGTGATATGGATGTAATCTCATGCACAAACAATTTGATTGGTCACTTCATAAACAAACCTTATCCATATCTTGAATTTTTTTCCAGTTACAGTACCTATCACATATTTTTTAACTTTTTTTGGGGGGGGGGACACTTAACCATTTATAGCACTTGATGATTTTCACTTTTCAACATTTCACAAATACTCCCATGCAAAAGTATAAAATGCTCCTCCCAATATTCACTCACTTTATATTCATGACAAAACATTTCACATTTAAAAAAAATTCTGTTGTCTTTGCAGGAGTCATGGATATCCCTAGAATACTTAATAAACCACGTATTACGAATCTTTCACTGATCATTCTCAAAAACAGTGAGGACCAGTGTGATGTTGGAATAGAGAGATCAATGTTTTAGGCCAGTCTCATCCATGGGAACTTAATTGGTGATTTGGGCCCCAATTTATGGTATTGAGATGATATGAGATTATATTATTGGAATAAAATGGAGATCCTCATCTAAGATGCTGGGAACTCCTGGAAGAAAAGTGACATATCAATCAAGCAAACAATTAAACAATAAAAATCAAGAAGCATGTTTCCTCATTGGTAACTATATCCATTCACAGCAAGGTACTGAACTTTTCCTAATGCCCATCCCAAGCAACATTTCCATGGATAGAATGTTAATGCAATGTTCGTATTCACAAATGTTGTATATTAAAGACTATCTCATGAAGACTTGAAATGTTTGTCTTCTTTTAAACACTCCTTTTCCCCACCTCTAATTTTTAGGAATTTGAAGAAGGCTCTGCACAGACCACACACACAGAGCCTCATACAGAGCCTTCATTTGAGTGAAAAATGGCTAACACTTGAACAGGTGGGAAAACACATTAATTGGCAGAATAAATTGCTGGGTTAAGCTTCTGCATTCAGTAGATGGATGTTTAAGTGTTGAAAAGTTATTTCCATTCCACAGCTATATTCTAGCTACACTGAAAAAATGTTTTAGAAAAGTTCATTTTACCAAAAGCCACAGCAGTATGGGGAAAATGGATACAAAGAAATATCTTTTAAGTTGACATTACAGAATTATTCTTCTCATCAAACTGCAATAGTCAGAAGACTAAGCAACATTCAGTCACTTAGGCAGAAATGCAGTCAGTAATCAACTAATTAGTTTTGTTTACATATCACTTCTATAATTAAAATCCTATTTGACTTCATACAGAAGAGCACATTGCACACTTGTAACTTGAGTGGCTATCTTTATATCAAACATATGGATGACAGGACTATGAGAACTCCCTGTCAGAAGCTTTTACACTGCTGGTGACTTTTGGGCTGGAAGTAGGCCTCCAGAGCACATGCTCCCAGGCACGGTTCTTGTTTGTACTGTGTCTAAAGCAGTCTTTGAAAAACTACATGAACCTTAAATATAAGTTTCTGACAAGAGGATTGCAGATGCAGTTGTGGGTGAATTAGTGTCAGCGCTTCAAGATAGACCAAAGTAGGACATCAAAGTTTTGAATCCTAATATTAGTTTTATTATGTTACAATAACAGAATCTGAATACGCTTCCCTCCTCCCTTCCTTTATCTTCCTGAGAACTAGAGAGAGTCCAGTCTGAGATGCTTTCTCAAAATACATTTCTGCCCCAGACTCAGATTTCTTTTATCTGGCTGTTATCTTGGTTGCAGCACTTCCTCCTGTCTATCAAGGTTATTTCTTCTGCCCCTTATAGTCTGCTGAAGGAATGCACACTGTTCAGTTTGAGGAAAAGAAGACTGAGAGTAGATATGATTGTCAGGTTGGAGTATATGAAGGGAAGCTACAGGGAAGATGGCCAAGAATTATTGTCCATGGCCACAAAAACAGAAATAATTGGTATAAGGTCTGTGATGCTGTGTATGCCATAGTGACCATTTCAGGAACCATTTCACAATTATATGTAAGGAATGTATTTTCTTTACTGTACGTGGGCAGCAACGTATGGATAAATAGGCTTATCTGAATGCAAGTGGAACAGATAAATAAGTATAAGTAAGAGAACACCCTCGCCAAGCATCATTTCCATCCTGCTTCTATTGTTGAAATGTACATGTTGGATAAACGGGCAGGGTTCCAAACAAGCTGGAACTTTGCACAAGTCAAGGAGAGATATGCCCAAAGTTCTTATGCCACCAAATATATGCTTCAATCGAGGAGTCTTTGGTAGGATTCTTCATAAGTTTGGCTGCATCAAAATAGGAAGCCACCAAATGTGTTTGCATTTTTTTTAGACATCTCAGAATTAAAGCTCTTCTGAAATAGCTCATCAAAATATGCCTCTAAAAATAATCTCCCATTTGAGTTGACCTTAATTCCTTGAAATTTCATGAGTATCTCCCAAATAGCTTTTTTTTTTAGTAACAAAAGCCACGTCATTTGCCATCGTATATTTCCAGCAGGTTTTCCTGAATACTCGGTTTAGTATTAATACTAGCATATTAATATAGTATTAATGCTAGTATTAATAGTCCTGGGATTTACTTGTGAGTTCTCATCCATACTAACTAGGTCCATCCTGATTTCGTGTCTGTATCTGTTTCTGAACTATTCCCACTAAGAGGATTTGAAACATAAATAAAACCAGGGTATTATTAAATAAATTACCTATCTATCATCTAACACTCCACTCTCACACATTCAATAGCTTTCATGGTGAAATGTACAAGAATAAACTGTTATATAAGAAAACAGCATTTTTCCATGAAAATTGACAAATCTGATATTTATATGGTACTCAAAATTTGATTCATCACTAAGGTTATAGAGTCCATTTCTTGCTGTAGGTTACCTTTGCTGCCCATATACATGGAATTTTCATTTTCTTTCTGAACCTCAACTAATTCCCAACAGGATCTATTCCATAGAACACTAAGTGCCAGGGGGACCCCTAAAACCAAATTTCTTTCTCACAAGGAAATCTCCCCCACATCCAGTTTACCTTTTTTTCCAGTGAAGGTTTAAATACAATGTATGTACAGGAGGAATATGAAAACTATATTGATGATCTCTTGAATGAGTCAGCTATATTCACATGGAGTGACTATTATCAATACTATTTTGGAGGGATAATCTTGATTGTAGATATTGTAACTAATTTAGAGCATTTCAACCATTTGATTATGAGCCAACAAGTCAGTAACAATTGTCATTTGGCCACACAGCTTGATCTTTCCAGGATGATCTCTCATCAATGAGGTTGTTCAAATCTTCCAATGCTGTACCCACCACTGCTCTAATCAAGTCCATCTACCCTGCTGCTGGTCCTCCTCTTTTCAACTTTCCCAGCATTGTGGACTTGCCAAGGAAACAGGATTTTCACATTATGTGTCCAAAATATGGTAATTTAAGTGTGGCTATTTGTGCCTTGAATATTAGATTCATCTGTTCGATAATCCATTTACCTTCTTTCTTGGCTATCTATGTTGGTCTAAGGAATCTTCTTCAACCCCAAAGTTGAAAATACTCTATCCTGTTTCTTCAAAGTTCAAATTTCATTTCCATTATAAATATATTTTACATTTTTTATTTTTGTTTCTTTATATATCATATACATCTCTCTCTATATATATATCTGTATTGTCTGTCTATCTGTCTGTCTCTCTCTCTCTCTCTCTCTTTCTCACACACACACACACGATTTGCCATTATTTCTTTTACTGCCTCTCTGAACTAAATGAATTTATATGGGAGAAGATACTTGGAAACAGTATGGAAGGACATGTAGTCCCACTTACTCTATCCTTTGGAGGGTGTTCATGGAAATGTTTTTACCTTTACCTAATTTAACAATATGGACTGGTATTACTTACACAGATGATTATCTTGATCACATGTAACAAATAACATGGCCCACGCTTAAATACTAATAAATAAATACTAATAAATAAAATCTAATAAAACTAAACTAAACTATAAATTATTGTTTTAATCCAGTAAAGGATTTGAAAATATGTTTTCCTTATATATTCAATGCCAATCTTGTAGCCATACTCCTATTCAAAGTAGTTACCCTTATCACCAGTGAAACTCAGATCTCCATTTCAGGTACAAGCATGCAACCCAGTGGGACTGCACACATTCCTTAAAAGTATTTTTAAAAAGGTAAAGGAGTCCCTGCTGATTTTACTCTGCTAGTTATTGTCAATTATTGAGGGTGATGCTCATCTTTGTTTCAAGGCCATTGAGCCAGCACTATCTAAAGACACTCTGCAGTCATGTGGCCAACATGACGTCATGAAGCACAGTTACCTTCCACCGAAATGGCACCTATTTATCTACTTACATTTGTATGCTTTCGAACTGCTAGGTTGGCAGGAGCTGGGGTGAGGACAGGAGCTCATTTCATTGTGTGGAGTTCGGGTCTTGAATCTGGGCTACCAGCTTTCTGGCTGACAAGCCCAGTATTTTAACCACTGAGCCACTGCATAGTCTTTCTTAAAGTATATAGCTGCTTTAAATATTGGCTTTGCTTGGCTTGGTTTGTGAACATTTTCTACAAGAACCCATTTTTCAAGGGCTGTTGTTACTTGCCCTTAATTATCACAGAGAAGGGCAAAAATATGCACGAAACAGATAGTAAGAATGTTACTTACATGAGTCCAATCCTTCCACCATACAGGAACTGAAGATAAAGAATGGAAAAAATATCCCATGACTGATCAAGACCAGCAACGATGTTGTGGTGCTCTTTGCTCCTACCATTCCATGGCACATCTTTTAGACACCAAAAGTTTTTAATGTTTAAAGTCAGATGGTGAATCCAGTTTTACCTTCAACAAAAAAAGAAAAATAAAGATTAGACAAAACATCCATAGTGAAGAAAAGAAAAAGATCTGAGTATTTTGAACCTATGGCAGTGGATATATCCCTGCAACAAGATATAAATAACATTTCAAAGAAACACAAAACAACTAGGAATTCATAAAAAAGGACAACTATATTGTCTAACTGTATCAGCGCTCAGATAGATTGTACATAAAGCACTTTCCAAATGGAACTTGGAAGACTCTTTTGTTTTAAAGAAGTAATTGGCACCTCCCTTGTCTCAAGTCTTTCCTGAACCGGTTTTGTTCCAGTCTTTTAAAAAAAAGACTCAACTAGACAATTAGGATTAAAACATTAAAATCCTTCATAAATTACCTAGAAAAAAGACAGAAGATTAATGACAAAGCCCGCAAGAGAAAGAAATGTGCAGATATACGCTACACAGCTGAAATGACTATATATAAGAGATAGCCAGGTAGTAATCAAGAAGTAGTATCAAAACATCACAAACATGAATTGCAAAAGGGTAAAACTATTTAAACTCCAGGAAGTGACATCATTTCTTCTTGCCTAATGATAATTAGATGCAAGACAAAGGTATATGTCACCTTCTATATTTAGTTGTGCCCTAGAGCACTATTTCCTGAATTGGCAACTTTAAAATGTGTGGACTTCAACTCCCAGAATTCCCCAGCCAACTTTCTGGCTGAGGAATTCTGGGAGTTGATGTCTACATATCTTAAAGTTACAAAAATTGAGAAAAACCTGTCCTAGAGCAAAGAGCTTCAGGTAGTCAATCATGTATTTCATATAACGTAAGTAATTCTATGATGACTTCACTTCTTTTCATAATCAAAATTGGCAAGTCAAACTATAGATTAACTTTCTTAATTACTATTATATGCACATTGGTATTCTTTCAAATGCTATGATATTGTAAAATAGCCAATCTCTGAAGAGATGGAACCAATCTGAGGATCTGCTGGAGCGTAAGAGCAAGAGGATACCAACTGCTACTCAGACTTGACTGGTGACATTAAACTCAAGGGAGCTTGGGCAAGAGAGAAAGAAGAGACACTTTATCTTGTTTTGGAACATTAAATTGTAGATTTGGAGTTTTTTTCTTTTGAAGAACGAGGACTGTAAAATCAAGGAAAAGTTAAAGCTAATCTCCAAATGATCCATTCAAACCAGGCAATGGGGATTTTTCTTCCTCAAGAAATCATTATAATTCTAATATAATTGAATGTAAGGAAAAGCAAGATAATTTCTGTCTCTGTGGGAAGAAAGCAGGGACAAGACTAGGAATTCAGGGAGTTGATCTTTTTTTCACAACCAAAGGAAGAAAGCTAGAAATCCACAGCAAATTGGAGAGCTTCTTTACTGATGTTATCTCTCATCTCCACTGTGAATGTCGGTCAAGAATTAAATAGCTCTTTTAAAGACACACATTTCCAGAATATGCTCAGTGTGGTTTTCCCCTTTCACATATACTAATAAATCATGATTTTGCACATATTTTCATAGACTGAATTCCATGGGAACCACAGTGGGGGAGGAACTCAGGCTTTGGGTTTGGCTGGCCAGCAGGAGAAAAAGATACAGTATTTTTATAATCCCCAACACTGATTAAGTAGAAGCAAAGAAGGAACTATTGATAATAACAAGACTTTTGAAAATCTTTCCATATAATATTGTTATGTTTCAACTCTTAAAAAAATAGATTTTCATGGGTACTTCACAACTATGTGTGTCATATCCTTCTTAACAGAATTCTTTTTATGTTCTGAATATGTGAATCTGATTTGAGAATTTTTATGCCAAAGTATACGCAATCTATTATTTTTTTTAAGAAAATAAGTAAATATATCATGTGCTGTTCTAAATAATCCACATGGGTATAATTCATAGATTACCAAAATATTCCTGTCCAAGAAATTCAAGCATATGAGAACAGCCTAGCATGAAGAAAAATACATCCCAGGGCTTCAAGGACAATTTAAACAGTACAACAATCTACCAGGTTAGACTGGAAAGCTATTTGTTAATTCATAGATATAACTTAGATTTAAGTGACTATAATTCTTCATAAATACAAAAAATAAATAAGTCCACAATATTCTAACGGAAAGGAGATAAAAGCATGTAAGCTGAGGTCTTGGTTTTGAAAATTTTAGGTTGCTGAACAAGTAATATGAAGTAGTATGTTGACAGAATACAGCATCTCTCAAATTGTGGATCACAAGCAAATTTGAGAAGGGTTATAAATTTCTTTGGAATGCTACCAGAATTTCCTTACATCCTACATGGATATGCAGAACATGTTGTGACAAGGCTTTGGGTGTGCATACTCAAAACCTGATTTCAACCAGAACTTACTGTGGTGGCGGGATAAAGAAGCAGTAGCACTATCAAAACATCTCTTGTTTTATCTCGATTTATCTAGCAAAGTGAGCAGCCAACACACTTGTAAGCATCTAGCTATTTATCAAAACCATTGACCAATTATAATAGCACTTTAAGCTGGTGATTTCCAATGTGGCATCTAATATACCAGTGATTTTTGTTTACAGCTATAAAAGTGAAGTAATATTGGCATTGGTGAGATTCAATATCCTTATTCATTATTTTAGATTTCTAATTTTTAAAAATGAAGAAAAAAGGTTTAGGCCATTAGGGCATAGAAGAAAAAATGAATATAATCAAGCTACCAGAAGTATTAATAAAAATAAACTTAAGTCAAGAAAATATGATGAGAATTATATGTGTTTTTGGATTAACAAGTGTCCTTGTTACTGCAGAAAAACATTTTGTGGTATTTATCAGAAAATTCTATGAAGTTGGAATCTGACATCAAGCATGCTAAATCAACGTCTAGAAACAAATCATGAGACTTAGATAACAAACCTCATAAAATTGTGGTGTTTTGTTCTTCATTCCAAGAAGAGAAGACAGGAAATGAAGAAACAAAATGTGTCTCTGGTTAAATGTTAAATGAACCATTTCAAAATCACTTCTTGCTACTTATCAAGTTATATATACAGTAGAATCACGTACTGCAAAAATCCTACCAGAATTTTGGAGAAAATTCTTCCAGTAACTACTGATGTCATTAAAGCTATGTTGCAGGTATCTGGTGAAAAAACAACTTTCAAGTGCCATTTTATTTCATGACATTATTTCCTGCTGAGTCACAAATATAATAGAGGATCTAAATGATCAACTGCAAAGATAAAGCAACCAACTATTTTTCATGCAGATAGATGAAATAACAGAGAGCACCTGAGGATGCTCACTTAATAACATGTGGTAGATTGGTTATTGAGGATACAATAAGTAAGGACCTCTCTTCTGTGAAGAAATAACAATAATATTTTTTTAAAAAAATTCTTTGTTAAAAAAAAACCAAAGAAATTTTGATAGAATTTTCTGAGAGATCTGCATTGACATAGCTAAGTTATATGGGGTTATACAGACAGAATTCTGACTGAAGCAGGCTGTCACAAAGGACCTTTAAACTTTAATATGGCAAAAAATTTCTGGTGCTGCATGGATAAACTATATGATTAATAAGCAAGCTCTTCAGATTTAAGTTCAGCATTGGAAAGCATTCTACAAACAATTATATTGTAAATTATATAAAAATCATGTTTTTACCTGAGTGCTGAACATATTTCATGATTTTTTTACTTAAGATGGCAGTCTTAGGGAAATATTTTGAAATGTGTTTTTGAACTGGGAAATGAACTTCATCAATATTTAATTGAGGAAAGATTGCACATATATTTATTGACTTTGATTTTAATGTAGACTTAGCATATTTAAATGATATTCTGATAGATGGGACAGTTGGGATTCCTAGCTACCTGCCAATAATATTCTTCAATCCAATGATAAAATCATTTAAACTTCACCGCTGGAAGAGTGAATTTAGTAATGATGTGAGCTTTTTATTTCAAGTCACCTTTTTTCTCAGTAAATTACACTTTCAGAAATATTTTCAAATATAGAGACAGAAATATTTTGACCTCTAGATTTTTAGGAAGGATATTTGATTTGGTCAAGGAAACCTGTTTATCATAAGTACTAAAGTACTTTCATCAATGAATAGTTACCAAAAAATAGGTGTATTGTCAAGTGCACCTTTGACACATACACGTCAAGAATATGATCTGTAATTGAGTTTAGTCATTCACCCCTGACTTCATAAAATATTGTCCTGAAGGCAAAGCCATAGTCACAATCCTCTTTGTTCCTTTCCTCTAAACATGAGTACGGCGTTATTGGCTGTATTATGCCAAAATTCCCAATTGTTTTTATTCTGCCTTAATGTCACTTAAATAAAAGTAATGGTCTTATCCTGGATTTGTCTGCAGATTGCAGAAGTCTGGATTAGATCATTCTTGTTATCCTTTTCAACTTTAATTTGTTACTGTTGTCCTGATTTGCAAATTACACTAAAAGCAACTTTCCTAACTTTGATGAATAGAACTTCATAAAATTTCATGTTTCTGCATAGAAAACATACCCAAAGGAAGAGAAAGAAAAAAGTGGAGTTTTTTCAGAGGCTGTGTTTTATAGTCTTAAATAATAATAAAAAATCAAACTGTATACCTTAAATAAACTACCAGTATATTTATTTAAATACAAATTATCTGATGGTATAAAGCTTGAAGTTAAAGAATTCATTTCTATGTTGGAGATGTTTCATAGAAAGGCTGTGACAAGTGAGAGGGAACCAGTGATTCATAGGCTACAGATAGCCTATGTAAACATATGTCAGCCATCAAGAAACTAGCCAAATAATTGTCAACTTAGAACCCAGGAAGAAAAAGCCTCCCTCCCTTACTCCCCCACCTCTCTCACACAAATGTGTTGGGTTAAAGTTTTATTCTTTAATCCAGTCAAGTTGTGTCTGAGAATCTTTTGCCAAGTACTGAATAATAAAGAGCTGCAGTTTTCTGCTTTACTCTGGCAGAAAGTGTAATGGTTCAAGCTGTAAAATATCCTTGATCATACTGACATTATGGGAGTTGTAGTCTAACACTCACTGACTGATTAGGTACCATCAATTTGTTTTTGACTCCTAGGATCACATAGACAAGACAGTAGTCTAATATACAGATAGAGGATATATTAAACACAGATAAATAATGTATAATATACAGATAATCAGGTGGTAAAAAGTGACCTAAAACAACTGGTCATGGCTCAACTCTTTGTATAGGAGGAAAATCAGATTCTAATACAGGTTTGTTCAGAATTCTGAATTATACTAATTAAGTCAAGTATATTTAACAAAAATACACCAAAACTTCACAACAATTGCATATACAAAGTAAGATTATAACTAGTCATTTTAGCACATTCAAGAGGCAAAAACCTTAAAGTAGGCTAATGGAAGAAAGACTTGTTTAAACCAAACTGCTTTCCAGTTGTTTGTTTTAGCTGTTTGATCAACTGAATTTAAAGTTTCCTGAAAATGTGAATGAAGAACTTCTGCTCTTAATTATTCCTGTACAATATACTTCTATGTGTTTAAGATAACTTTTATAAAATCTGAGGTGACTTATCTTGCACTTCTTTTGTAAACCTCAACAAAGAGTGTCTAATTTGGGCACTCTCCCAAATCTCTGGAAAGAGTAATAGAGGAAATAAGCAATAAAAGGGAAAGAAAGCCTGCATCTAAAAAGTTAGATTTATTTATTAAATGTACCAATCATTTTTCAGTTAGAAATAACCCAAAGCTAGGTATGAAACACAATAAAGCAATAGAACCAAATAAAATTTTAACTGTTTAAAAAACCATATAAACAGGACTACAACAGCATCAAGAAAAATGCATAGGCCTGATAAAAAAATAAAAGTCTTCAGAAATCATCCCAAACTTACATGGAACAAAACCAGTCATAACTGAGTAGAGTGTGTGTTCCACAATTATGAGTGTTACTTCACTTGATGCTATTATTGAAGGAGCAGAAATGAAACTTGGTATACTGGATGAACCCAAGTACAAAAGCTTTTTGAAATTTTACTGGGAAAGGGTGAATGAATGATAGGAACGTTAGGCTTGAGTCAGCAGTTAGGCATATAATATAGTATTACTTGGTATTTGTGGAGAACAACTATAGACTGTTTAGATATCAGCATCAAGTTCCAAAGTGATAAGATACTTGGTATATTTTTCACATAGGAAGCAGTATTTCACCAATTTGTAATTAAATACTTTTATGGTAGTTTTCACATTACAACGTTATGAATGAGCTGAACCAAGTCAGGCAATATATCGGTTGTGTTGCGTGATGTGTTGGAGAAACCTGCTTTACATTATTACTTATCCTAAGCTCGGAACTGACAGCTTGATGTCCTCCACGTATTTTGGACTACCTGCCATATACCCTAGACAAGGATACTGGGACTTTTATTCCAAAATATTTGTTTGGCACCAGGCTGGGGAAGGCTGCCCTAGTCCTCCATAGGTTAGCACAATTGCAACTGCCTTAAGATGAAAAGGACTTCCCCCCCCTCCCCCTCATTTGGAAGAAAATGTGACATGTTTTCTCACCCATGCAATAAAAAGATAGGCAGATGATAAAAAATGCTGTCCCTAGTCAACACAATAATTGGTAAAAGTCAAACAACACGGCTTGAATAGGCTTTTAAGATCATGAGTTCCCATGGCCAAGTACAGGAGTCACTTTAATATTTGCCTCTCCTGTTGCCCCAAAATACACAAATCACGGTCACTGCTGTAACAGCCAGTAAACAGTTGTTTTCTTCAAGTGAACCCCGGGATTCCTTTTAAGTAGCTAGAGATCAGCACACTTCTTTTTGTTTAGAAACATGAATGCTTTCCAAAGTCAAAGTCAAAGAAAAATGTGGGTTAGACAGCACCACCACCAGATGGATTCGTAACTGGCTGACCAACCGCACTCAACATGTAGTCCTCAATGGAACTACATCCACATGGAGGGAACTATGCAGTGGAGTACCCCAAGGCTCTGTTTTAGGCCCAGTACTCTTCAACATCTTCATCAATGACTTGGACAAGGGGATAGATGGGGAACTCATCAAATTTGCAGATGACACCAAGCTGGCAGGAATAGCCAACACTCCAGAAGATAGGCTCAAGATACAGAAAGATCTTGACAGACTTGAACATTGGGCGCTATCTAACAAAATGAAATTCAACAGTGAAAAAAGTAAGGTTCTACATTTAGGCCAAAAAAACAAAATGCACAGGTACCGGATATGTGGTACCTTGCTCAATAGTAGTAACTGTGAGAGGGATCTTGGAGTCCTAGTGGACAACCATTTAGATATGAGCCAGCAGTGTGCAGCAGCTGCCAAAAAAGCCAACACAGTTCTGGGCTGCATAAACAGAGGGATAGAATCAAGAACACGTGAAGTGTTAATACCACTTTGTAATGCCTTGTTAAGGCCACACTTGGAATATTGCATTCAGTTTTGGTTGCCACAATGTAAAAAAGATGTTGAGACTCTAGAAAGAGTGCAGAGAAGAGCAACAAAGATGATTAGGGGACTGGAGGCTAAAACATATGAAGAACGGTTGCAAGAACTCCGTATGCCTAGTTTAATGAAAAGAAGGACTAGGGGAGACATGATAGCAGTGTTCCAATATCTCAGGGGTTGCCACAAAGAAGAGGGAATCAAAGTATTCTTCAAAGCACTTGAGGGTAGAATAAAAAGCAATGGGTGGAGACTAATCAAGGAGAGAAGCAACTTAGAACTAAGGAGAAATTTCCTGACAGTTAGAACAATTAATCAGTGGAACAACTTGCCTGCAGAAGTTGTAAATGCTCCAACACTGGAAATGTTGGATAACCATTTGTTTGAAATGGTGTAGGGTTTCCTGCCTGGGCAGGGGGTTGGACTAGAAGACCTCCAAGGTCCCTTCCAACTCTGTTGTTGTTGTTGTTATTATTATTATTACTATCATCATCATCATAGAAAGAAGGTACACTCCACCAGCTTTCTTTGTTACACTACTGAAATTTTGTTTGCAATATTTTAGATTACGGTGTGGATTTTACAATGCAGGTGTGGTCCTCGACTTACAACTGGTTGCATAGTGACTGCTCAATGTTTTGCAAACTCCCAAAAGATACTTGTGACCCAGATTCAAAGTTCTCATGGCTGCCGTCCCCGTCACGCAATCACATTTTCATATTTATGACCATTTGCAGCTTCCTATGGTCATGTCACATCAATTTACATTTTTTGCTGGAAACCAGTATTTATTTCCAGTTTACAGTGAAAAGCAACAAAACTGTTGCTTTGATTAACAACCATGATAGTCACTTAATGACTGAGGCAGTAGCTTAACATCCACTGCAATAATGTTGTAAAACTTGGTCATTCGTGTGAGTGCCTCGACTTATGAATGTCATGATATATGACAGAAATCTGGGGCTCCACTACAGTTGTAAGTCAAGGACTATCTGTACTATTTTCTCTCTTGGATTTGGGAACATGACAACATCCTACATATCCTAACTTCAAAAAATACATGTTGTAGGTGATGATCAGGCAGAGCCTGAATGCGGTGTCAAATACTTCATTAGTTTGGAGTTGCTATGCTACAAGAGACCAACCCCCCACCCCAACACACACACACACACCGCCTTCTGTGACTTCCATTGACTCTTATCTAGCACCAATTGCCTTGGCCATAAGTAGATCAGATTCTTGTGTATAGGTAGCATATAATAAACCTGTAGTACTTTGAACTTAACTCCTATCCCTGATTACTTTCACCTGACCATGTACTGTAATAGACTCTTAAGAGAAGCATGTCTTATATCATATGAGAAGTCTAAAACATTGTTTCCAATTCAGAACAGCAACTCAGGACTATGTATATATACAATAGGCAGTTTGATATATAGATGAAGGTGCTAGGCTAGAAACTGGGAGACCGTGAGTTCTACTCTGTCTTAGGCACAAAGTGAACTTGGACCACTCACTCTCTCTTACCCTTAAGGAGGCGGCACTGGGAAACCACACCCAAAATCTTGCCAGTAAACTGCAGGGACTTGCTCAGGCAGTTGCCAGGCGTCAACACTGTCTAGAAGGTACACACAAACATACACACTACATACAAGAGATCAATGAACTGAAAAACCACACACAATTTATTCCAATAGTATAAGTTTACTCAAATAGTTTATGCCACTCCTTTCTGTAACATACTCAAAATCACATGAATTTGTACAGATAAGACTTATTATAGATGAAACCAATAATGGGTAGAAATTTAGCTGCCCATTAAGAAATTAGCTGACTTAGTTGAACAGCAGCAGGCAGCACAGAAAAGAGAAGATTTTCAATTAAAAATAACACGTTAGTAGTCAGGATCTAATAATCACTGAACTCTTGGAAAATGCAAAACACATTGCAAGCAGCTCCTCTGTCCATGATTTTTGTATTCTTAAATACACATCAATAACTTAAGCACTGGTGGGTTTTACTTACCTTTGCTACTGCTTCGCTCACGCACCACTTCTACACATGCACAGAACCTTCTGCGCATGAGTAGAGCGTATTTGATGATGTCCAGGCAGGTAGCTGTGGAGCCTCCTGCCGCTGCTACCAGTTCTCCCAAACTGGGGCGAACTGGTAGCAACCCACCACTGAACTTGAGGCATATTAACTATTTCTGCCCACATTGTCACTCACAGACTCATACAGGCAGGACATGTGGGAACAAAAGAAGACCAGGAGATAGCAGCAGAGAAATGGGCACAGAGCTAGAAAAACATCTGCTTGTTTTACTAAAAATACTATATGACTTGTACTAAATACACAATGACAACTGACATTTAGAGGAGATCCTGCCCCATCATTTGGATAGAAAATGAAAAGTTTAGATACTTCTTCCACCTACTTCTGCCAAGTGATGTTACAGCATCTCAAAATAGACCAACCAGAAACAAATCAACACCCAACGGTACTTCTGTCTTAAAACCCCAACTTATCTTGGTTCCATGTTTGCAAGGCTTTGTGGAATTGATTGCCTATCTCCAATCAAGATTTTTTTAAAATGCAAAATCTTTCAGACGCCACAAAAATGGTTTATGTTCAGCATGGAAAGATTCTGAAAGAGCTGGGTTTTTTTATCCAGTTGCTATAAATTGGCATATAGCAAAAATGATTGTCATTGGCTAGTTTACTATTCTAGATATACCATAATATAGAGGTTACTTAAAGTTCCTATTTTCAAAAATATCTCCATCATGCCCCGTCATCTGTACTTAATAAAATGCAACTTTGTACATATGATCTGATATCACTTAGAAAGCAAACCAACAGATTTTCAAGTGGTGCTAAATCTCACCATTATGATACTATCATTTAAGACTCTTTACAAATCCTTAATCTGCTGATCTGATTGATGACACTGGAGGCAAATATGTTTGCAGTTCATTACAGTCATTTTCAAGGGCCAATAAATTTGCAAGGTTGAATGTGCAGTTATTTTTATTATCTGTAACAAAGTCTTTTCATTGCTTTTTAAAATGACCCTTCAGCGTTTCTATTTTGAAGACAAATCAGCTACATCACCAGAATAACATATGTTACAGGGCTATTCAGAATAAACTGCAAAGAAGTCTCAAAATAAATCAAAGCTAACATTCTTTCAAGCTAGACAATAGTTCTTATAAATAATTAGAAATGTGAGAAATACAACCAAATTAAATTATTTAAGAAAATACTTTGGAATACTTTCAGCCCAAGTTTAAAATATCAGAGCACCACTGAAAGCAGCAATATAAAGATCTTTTTTTTAAAACACACATATACAACTAATTTGCTTGGAAAATATCATCCTTTGCTAAACAGGACCCTATAAAGGGGACTTTGCTAGATCTTTACAATTGTTGAATTCAGCCAACACAGACTGAACTCAAGTTCCCCTGAAATTAAAAAAAACTTCAACTAATTTAGTTCAGACTCAATCGCTACTTTATTGAGGAACATTATTGTTTTTAAACCCAAGTGATCTCTAACAGTTTTCCTATCCAAATACATTTTCCAATTATTGTTATGTAAGTAAAATATGGACCTCAAACGCAACATCAGTTTAATTAGAAGCAAAACCAAAAGCAAATAGAGGGTGATATACAAATAACTTATGTGCAATGCCCACATTACCAGCTAATGATACAGACAACTGGGATAATGAACAGAAAAAGTAAACTTCCAAAAAAATCTTGTTAAAAATGGATAAAAATCAGAATTAAATTAATGCCAAATGCAAAAGTTCTTCACTTAGAAAAAAAAATCAAATACACAAGTAACAGATGGGAAATACCTATAGTTGATGTAACTGATATCAAGAAAAGTGAGCAAATTATTGACACCAGGTATATTCAAGCAGAGGTTGGACAGCCATTTGTGAGGAATGTTTTAACTTGGATTTCAGCATTGAAGTGGCCCTTTCCAATTCCATGCAGATCATACACAAAACCATGCATTAATGACAATATATCAACCATGAGAATAAAAAAGACAATAAATATTTTCCAAATAATGTTCTTGCAAGCTTACTAACTAGTCTTTCAAAAACTAATGTCATTTTATTTCAAACAAAGTCAGTCACCATAAAATATCCTATGACACCTAAAAAGAGCAATCCATATAATCATATGAAAAAATAAGTGCACTCCACAGAAATGAATAGGAGTAGGAATAGAATACCGTATATACTCGAATATAAGCCGATCCGAGTATAAGCCGAGGTCCCCAATTTTACCCCAAAAACTGGGGTAAACTGGGGACTCGAGTATAAGCCGAGGGTGGGAAATGAGGCACCTACCGGTTGGGGAAACCCTCCCTCCCTCAGCTGAGAAGGCTGGCGGCTCCCCCGCCCCGCCCTCTCACTGCACCGGCAGGGCTTCAGTCCGGTAAAATGTGAAAAAAAAACTAAAAAAAAAACTCGAGTATAAGCCGTATATACTCGAGTATAAGCCGAGGGGCTTAAAAAAAACAAAACTTGAGTATAAGCCGTATAGACCCGAGTATAAGCCGAGGGGACGTTTTTCAGCACAAAAAATGTGCTGAAAAACTCGGCTTATACTCGAGTATATACGGTACTTTATTGGCCAAGTGAGATTGGAATTTGTCTCCTGTGCATAAATTCTCAGTATACATACAAGCAACAAAGTATATAATAGTTAAGTCACCAATAGGAGAAGGCAGTAGAAAAGATAAGAAGGATAATACCGTAGTAATACAGCCATAGTACATGGGGAAATATCCTAAGACAGTGCTGTGGGAATCAGGTGTTTAGCAGAGTGAATGGCATGGGGGAAAAGCTGTCTCTGTGTCTAGCTATTTTGGCATGCAATGCCCTACAGCTGCATCCTGGTAAGGGGTGTGTGTCTTGAAACAGTTAACAGGATGTACAGGATATGAGATGTTTGACTTTTTCAATGTATTTCAACATATAATTATTTGATCTTCATTTTAACAATATTTGACAGATGAGATATATATTATAATGCATGATAAGCAATATGCATATTTATATTTTGTAAATTTCACATGTAGAAAAATATATACCTATATTTTATCACTACCTCAAATATTTAAAATTGGTATATGGGAGGAATCTACCTTACTGTAACCTCAGTCTTTTAGTTTAAATTACACTTTGTTGTTGAACTGTATAGAAACACCATCCCTAGATCAAAATAGCTCTCTGAGATCTTCTGAAAGAAGGTTATAGATGCCTTTGAGTCTGGGAAGGGATTTAAAAAGATCACCAAACAATTGGACATCAATCATTTCACTGTCTGGAAGATCATCTACAAAGAAAATCTCAAACAATTACCAACATGCCCAGGCCAGGCTGTCCCAGCAAGTTCAGCCCAAAAGCAGAACATAAGATGCTGAAAGAAGACTCTAAGAACCCAAGCAATTTAACATATGACCCACAGGTAGCTGTCATCACTATTATGTCAAAGTGCATGCATTATTTGTTCACAGTACAAGAAGACCTGCTTGGCAAAAAAGCAGAGGTAGCATTCCACCAGATGAATCTGATACCAATGGTAAAGCAGGTTAGTGTAAATTTTATTTGCTGCACTAGGGCCTGGGCAGCTCACTATTACAGAATCCACAACAAATCTTTCATTGTACCAGGGAATTCTCAAGGATAAGGCAAGACCCACAGACAGAAAAAGTGGAGCTTGCAACATGTCAATGGCACTAAACATTCTAGTAAATTCATCAAAGAATGATGGGGGAGGGGGGCGGGGAGAATTGAATGGTTCTGGATTCACCAAGTCAAAGTCTGGATCTAAATCCCATGCTGTGGGGTGATTTGAAATGAAATGTGCATGCAAGAAATTCCACAGCTGAAAACATTCTGCGTGGAGGAATGGAGTGGGTAAAATTTTCTCCCAGCTGATGCCAGAGAATGGTATTTATGAGAAACATACTTGAGATTTGTCTGAAATGGTATAGGGCAGTGTTGGCGAACCTATGGCACGCGTGCCAGAAGTGGCACATGAAACCATCCTGCAAAGAATGCATGGTCTCGCTGGTTCCTATTCCGCATTCCTGTGATCACATGTGTGCCAGTCAGCTGGCCATTGCGTGCACGGGAGTGGCGGAACCCGGAAGAGCGGCGTTCCATCACACATGCGCAGGCCGGCACCTGACCTTCCGGGTTGACATTGCGCGCATGCGCGATGGCCAGCTGTTTGTCAGGCACGCTTCTATACCAGTATCCAGGTGTTTGGATGCTGGCTTGCGCATGTGCGATGGACCGCCGCTCTTCCGGGTTTTAGCGTGTCCATGCGCGTGAAGATCAGCGGGGCCACACATACCTCATGGGATGGTTTTGTATGCCACTTCCGGCACACAGCCGGCACGCGGGGATGTCAAGAGTTCATCATCACTGGTATAGGGTCTCCTGCTTGAGCAGGTGGTTGGACTAGAAGACCTCTAAGGTCCCTTCAAACTCTTGTTATTCTGAGATTGTTTCTACCAAAGGGGGCAATTACAGCTATTAAGAGCCAAGGGTGTACTTATTTCTTCCACAGAGAAGGAAATGACATGTTAAATTTTTGTGGAATAAATAATTGCAAAGTCAATTTTCCATAGATTTTTTTGATTCAGTCACATCAACTTCATATATTGTTTGAATGAATATAAAATCTTGATATGTCTGCATATGTCAAAAAAGAAAAAAAAACCTCACATTTTTTCATGTGACTATATACATAAAGCATGTTTCCTTTTCAACAAAAATACTGTGAACATAAACTGATTATCATGGAAGGATTGCTGATTCACAGAGTATTCATCTTTGATTCAAAAGTCATTTATCAGAACTGAGCTGATGAACTAATAGATACCCACCAACTTTTCTGTGGCCAAGGAAGCCATCTCCAGCTCAGTTTCTGGGTAGATGGCCATGGTTGCAGAGAAGCTCTGAACTGTATGGTAGTTACCCAACAACATGAAAGTATTGCACAGTATTTTTATACTGCTTTACTTATCTTTTACTTTGACATGACTTCTGAAAAGGTAAGCCCTATCTCATTAAAGTTTCAAGAGTGTCAGTAAGCATGTGGATACAGATTTATGTCTTTTGATAAAACCTCCACCAAAGGTTTTTGAGCAGCCTGAATCATCATAGAATAAAAAGAAAGGGTTTCATAAAGATTGGTGTCCTCGTAAACACTGAATTCTGGCAGTGGAGGGATATAACAGTGTGTTTCCTCCAAGATGAACGTAAGTTCTAGTGGCTGCATGAACTACATGCAGGCTTCTTGGCAACAGTAGAGAATTGCCTTCTTTTGGGATGCTTTTTGGCTTCTCAGTCAAGTCTACAGATCTGATTATCTTCCATCTAAGTATTAACTCAGTCAAATCCTACTAAGCTTCACCAGTTGCTGAGAATGCCTTGTAAATAGGGGGAGTTATTTTTCCTCCTTCTCTTAACATATTAAATCCAGGATGATCCAAAGAAACTGAACAGTGAAAGACTAACTGTAAACAAAAGGAAGTACTTCCTTATATTACACATAATTAAGTAGGATCATTCACTAACACAAGATGGAGGATGCATAGTAATTTGAAAGTCTTGAAATGGGAATGAGAAAAATGCACAGGCAGCAAGACGATCAGTGACTATTGGTAGAAAATATTTCTTTAGATGCTGTTTCTGGAGAGCATGAGTGAAAAGAAGCTATTACAGCTTGAATACATGGTGTGCCATACTGGGAACAGAACTGTGGAGTAGCACATTCTTGCCTGTGTTCTTGCCATTCACAAAAGTATCTCATGTGCAACTAGAAATATTCTTCGATTGCACCAATTTGTGATTATCTAATGAAATGCCTTAAACCTCACATTACCAAAAAAAAAAACCAACATGCTGGGAGATGTAAATCTAAGCAAGATATACAATTTTCTGAGGACAGTGTTAGTTACAAGGGGACAGTGAATAATGGACTAATGCTGTGAACCTAACAAATACATATGGATTTTTAAATCATTTCTAATATTAGTATTTCCTGTAACAAAAGACACATTCATTCATTCCATTATAATCAAGGAAGTCTGGTTATTGGGCAGATATATAAGAGATCAAGCCCCTATTAGGAAAACAAATACTGGAGCTTTTAAGAAGGCCAGCCTGATGCCTGGGATCAATACTCAGTTAACTGCCTTTGATAATGTAAGAGCAGTTGGATAATATGAACTTTGTTCCTTGGGCTGAACAAGGAAGTTCTCAAATAAGCTTTGTGCCCTGTATCCAAAGGATTTAGGTGTTACATTTTAGGAAGGCATGCACATTCCATTGTTAAGATAACTTTGATTGACATCACCCTATGCCTGAGTCAGAAACATATTATACTTGTCTCAGAACAAGCAAGTCGGCAAAAATGGACAAACACATTTCCCATCAAATCCATAGTGCCTCCAATTCATATTCATTCTAGGTTGAAAGCTGAAAAACTGGTTATGATTCTGAGTAAGATATAAGTAAGTAAGATATAAGACATATAAGACATTCTGAGTAAGATATAAGACATATTTACACTAATCTAAAAATGTATAATCTCCAGAATCAAGGAAACATACTAAGATGCTAAATCTTATCTTATATTTAAAAAGAAAAGCACTACAGGTAATCCTCAATTTATGACCGCAATTGAGCTCAAAATTTATGTTGCAAAGTGAAATATTTGTTGTGAATTTTGCCCCATTTTTTGATCTTTCTTGCCACCGTTGTTAAGTGAATCATTGCAGTTCTTCATATTGTTATTAAGTGAATCTGGCTTTCCCATTGATTTTGCCCATCAGAAGATCACAAAAGCTGATCACATGAACCCTGGCCACTGCAACTGTCATAAATATGAACCAGTTGCCAAGCATCTGGATTTTGATCATGTAATCAAAGGGATGCTGCAAATGTCATGTGAAAAATGGTCATGTCACTTTTTTCAGTGCTGTTGTAACTTTGAATGGTCACTAAATGAACTGTTCTAAGTCGAGGACTACTTGTATTTTTACAGTACTCTCCATCCAACCTTTTGTGTTTTCCTTTAAAATAATAAGATTTAAATTACAATATGCTTTCCAGTCTACCCTAGCAGATTTAGAAATTGTGTGAAAGAATTGTACTGAATAGCAACATCCATCCTTTTAATAATATCTCACCTGCTAGGTACAATTGTGGTGACACTGGATCAAATTTGTATTCCAAGCAATTTAGATTTTCCACAAAGAAACTGCAAATACTCACAATTTCACTTTTAGTAGATGTCAAATGATACCAAAGATTATCCAGACCACAGAAATCAAATTGTCACCTGTATCTTTACAGCTCTGGCAAAATAATGATCCTCTAAACCATTAGCAATGGAAATCTGTTAATCATTTTGTTGATGAAGTATATTCCATTTGTCATAGTCCACAAGCTAATAGTTTGAACCAAATTTGAAGCATAGACTTAAAATATTTAATGGATTAAAAGAGCACAAAACAATTAGAGGCAAAGATTAATGAAATATTTTCTGATTAATTTCAACAGCTCTTCAAATATATATGAGCTAAAAATAAAAGACAAAGACTTTAGGTATTTATACAATATAACAGAATATGACTAAAATGAAATATATATTCTGATTTAAAATACGATTATCTGGGATTACATATACAGAAAAGCACCAAATGTGACTTCAAAATGTCCAGGCACACATATGTTATTTTTATCTTGTATTACAACTGCCTCCCCGTACATACTACCTCCTCAGTCTTCAAAACTAAATAGGTTCATTTGAGAAACAACATAAGTACTTCTAATCTCAACGTCCCAGTAACAAGAATTACAGCATGTAATCATACTTCCCACATTATCTTAGCCACTCAGTTTCTTATTTCAGCATCCCTCATAATTAGCTACAAAAAAACTAAGCAGGGTAAGAATAGGATTCAATTATAAAGGTGCAAGGTAACATTAAAGAGTTTACATTTGCACACCTGGACTGTGGGACATTAATTCACTGGAAACAGCAGCTCGCACACTTCAACTGACAAGTGAAAGGATAATTCAGACTTTCACTTTAGAATGCTCACATTTCTTGCAATCAAAAACAATGCTTATACCAATGAAAGTAATTTCTTCTTTTTTCATTTGCTGCCCAAACTGGTAATCTGATATGAAACTTGCAATGTATACTCTATCATTTAATCAATATTAAATGTAATGTCTTCCATAAGCAGCAACAAGCCAACAAACAGAAAGCAGTCAGGTGTCAGCTGAGGCCAAGTTGAAAATAAAAGTGAGCTAATATGCTCTTTTTAGCATTGCTCCTGAATTCCCACCTCCTCACCATAAGCTAACTTTGCTGACAGAACCATATTAGGAAGTCTTTCCATAGTGAACAAAACTTATTTACAAACTCATCACAGACACAACAGATCCATCAGATTATTCCAGAATAAGAAACCAAACACAAATACAAAATCTGAACAATCTTGGATGTTTTTACAAATAAAATAACACTCTATATAACAACTTTTCTAATTCTTCAAATGATGTAGTCTACATAAATACTGTTAACAGAAGCATTGCAGCTATTTTAATATTCCATACTGTTAAAAAATTGCCGCAGTGGAAAACTAAAGCATTTTCATAATCTTGTGAAATTTCAAATTTATTTTAAAAAATTCTATTATGTACCGTATAATATATCCAGTTATTCCTTCAAACAAATATCCAAGGTAATTTGTTTCAAGGAACTAACTCACAACCAAAAGTTTACAATTACCATTTTCCTGATAAAAGCGTGTTCATATATTTTCATCAGAAAAATATTCAGTCTGTTCCTTTGAATCCTTTCTCCAGAGAATATGTATATTAAAAGCAGCTTGCTGAAAGATCCAGAATTAAAAATCTGAACTGCCACATGACAGACTTACAGAGAAAGTGAAAGTATTTGCAGTATTACTTTAAATGAACTATCCAAATTTACATGCTATGTCAGCCAACAGGCACTAGAATTTCAGAATTCTGTGGTTAGTCTTTCCCCTTGTAAGGATTTTAGTAGTGCAACTGGATGTAGCTAATTGGATGTTGATCAGGGTTTGAGTTAACTGAGGTCAGAATATTGTGGCTCAATTTCATTAATAATTGGTGCACTAGCCCAAATCAAATGAAACCTGCACTGCCATGCCTTCCAACTGCTGAGGATAAAACGAAAATGCAAACCAATTCTTAAGTCATCTTCTTCAGGGGAATGCATCTCCACCCAGAGTAACTACTAGGATTGATGTTATTGAGAGTTACTACCACTGTCCTATCTTGATAGGATCTGAACATGTTTTGCCCCATCCAAATGTATAAACCCTCTAGATGCTGGTTCAGCATCTTCAGTTTAGTGCACAACAGTAAGGTATCAAATATTAGCAGTATATTACAATGACTTGCTCTTAAGCAAATAAATTTCTTTTTTCTGGTTTCATGAAGTTAGGAAACAGCATGGGGGAAAACAAAGAGACCTATATGACTCCTTATTGGAACTCCCATGCAGTCAAGCTCTTTCTTCCATAACACCTGACTGGAATTACACACTTAAGTAAGAGGGAACCATTGCAAAAGTATGTCCTCTACTCCCAAAGCTTATAGGCAATTTAAAAAAACACCACAGTTGATAGTATTTGTATAGCATGGTAAGAGGGAATGATCCTGGGAAGTAAGAAAAAGAGTTGCAGATTAGACAATGGTCAGATAAGAGGCAGATGAGCCCACAGAAGGAATGGGGATGTGGCAAATATTTCAGAAGGGACCTTCCTTAATTTCTTAAATTAAATCTCCCCCAGGGGGAAAGCCTTCTCGGTGGGGGCACCTACCCTCTGGAATGAGCTTCCCCCAGGACTTCGACAACTTCCTGACCTCCGGACCTTTCGCCGCGAGCTGAAGACATATCTATTCTTCCGAGCAGGACTGGATAGGGTTTTTAAACATGGATTTTATTGGG
This sequence comes from Ahaetulla prasina, assembly GCF_028640845.1. Lineage (NCBI taxonomy): Eukaryota > Metazoa > Chordata > Lepidosauria > Squamata > Colubridae > Ahaetulla > Ahaetulla prasina. The sequence goes on along the minus strand of NC_080539.1, from coordinate 300,108,740 downwards.
GTTTATTTTATATTTTTATATTTTGTATTGTATTGTATTTTAAATTTAGGCCATATTGAATAAGTTTTTTAAATAGTGTTTTTATTGTAATATATTGTATTATTTTATCTGCCTGTTCACCGCCCTGAGTCCTTCGGGAGAAGGGCGGTATAAAAATTAAATTATTATTATTATTATTATTATTATTATTATTATTATTATTATTATTATTATTATTATTATTATTATTATTATTATTATTATTATTAAATTGCAAAAGCAAGAGGGATGGGAGAGACATGCTTTCAGACTTGCAACATTCTTTTAATACAATAAAGATAGAACTAGTATTCTGAAGCTGGGACCCAATCACCTTGTCTAAAATGGGAAGGTTGGAGACTTTGTGAACATTGTCCAAGGAGAATCTTGATAAGGGGGCATATCACCACCTCTTTCAGAGAGGGACTGCTTTCTTTCTCAGAGAGGCATTTACCACCACTCACTCTCTAGCAACCTTGATCAACCAGGAAATGCAAGAATCTCACAACTGCTATGGTTGCAGTATCCCAGGATCCTTATGATTGCCTTCTGTGACCTTTACTTCCAACTTCCAACAAGCAAATTCAATGGGGAAGCCGGCAAAATTGTAAATAGTAATCATATGATACAGGATGTTAATTCTTTTCCCCGTACTAATCGTAATTCCCATGGCATTCATGGAATATGCAGTATGAAAGCAAATAAGCAAATAAGCAAATGAAGAACGACAGTTTCTAAAATGTTAAAGTGCTTCCAAAGTTTTTGTGTAGCAGGAAAACATTAAATGAAAGGAGGTAACCGTTAATGAGCTATTTTGATCCAGTAAAAGTATCCTGTTTGCAAACTTTAGACTATGGAACAAGTACTCATAACAGTTTCCTGTTTTCATTCATTCTATGTGCTACAAAACAACACTGTATCATTAAAAGCTGTACTTAAGTTTGTCTATGTGATTTTGGAAAAATTAAGACTCAATATTAGACACATACAATGTATGTTTAAAGCATAAATATTTCATGGCAATAAAGAACTCCTAGTAGAAAATATTGCCACAATTGTTTTTTTCAATCTTATACACAAAAGAACAGAACCAGAGAGAATTAGCATTAGCTAATGATACACAACCATATAGCAAGTTTATCAAATCTAATTGTTTTTAAAAAATCAAACACAACGTTTTTGATTACAACAAATAGTAATTATTCCTAAATTGTGGAAGATATCAATGCATCAATGACTGATGGGGTTTGTTTGTTTGTTTGTTTTTTTGGTACAATTTTAAATGTCTGCCCTTCCCTCATTTGTATAGAGAATCTATTTTAAAATGCCCTGTACTTCTTTCCACATAAAAGCAGTAGCAAAAGATGCAAAAAAACTGAAAGTATATTAAAAACTATTACTTAACGATTGGTCAAATGGAATTTTTTCAGACTGGAAAAATAGGAATATTTTATAGAAAGTTTTCTGATCTCACCGATCAACTACAATACATTGCATATTCAGGGAAGCCTGCAATCAAAACACAACAAGAACTCCTTATTACAATTATTTCCTAGCAACATATTGAGGTAGTGGAAGCAAAAGAACAAATATAAATGCCCTAAATTATTTTCAATTTATTAAGTTCCTAACAGTCAAAACTGTAAGAAATGTTAAAAAAACAGGAAGAGCTATATAATTTTTGCCTTTAACCACAGGAACATATTAGTCAGTATGATAACCTTGAAAGATGCACTTTGTGTATCAGAGACACTGTCAAGATTTCTATTACAATAAGGAAGTCTCATATATTCTGTGTCTAAATTAGCAATGTCTCAATAAGAATGGAATACTAATAGAGACATATATGATGGTCATTTCAAATATTTTACAAGCAGCCTTTTTTTAAAATGCATGGAGCCAGCTTATAGTCACAATAAAATAGCAGTTCAAGCTATTTTATTCATTTTATTTGTATTAAAATAAACAGACACGTTTATTTTACCTACTTATTTATAAAATTTTGAAACTGCTCTCTACAGCCTCCAGAGCAGGGGTGAAATCCAGCAGGTTCTGACGAATCGGTAGTGGAAATTTTGAGTAGTATGAAAAACCAGCAAATACTACCTCTGGCTGGTCCCAGAGTGGTGTGGGAATGGAGATTTTGCAATATCCTTCTCCCAGGAGTGGGGAAGGAATGGAGATTTTGCAATATCCTTCCCCTGGCATGACCACCAAGCCATACCACACCCATCAAGCCACTCCCACAGAACCAAAAATGGATTTCATCATTGCTCCAGAGGGAGGCTACATGGAGATCTCCCTCAATTTTGTCGATAGAACAACTTTATTGTACAGGCTTCACTGAGAAGGTGAACTTGAATCTGGGTCTTTCAAGTTGTAATTCAACAACTTAACTGTAATACAACATTGACTATTCAAAAACTTATGTCCAATCCCAAGGAAGAAAACATATTGTGTTTAAAGTATTCCTACATATGTCAAACACATGTGGCCTAAATCACATTTTTGCCTTTTCAATTTTTAACTCTGTACTGCCTTATAAAATAAACATAAAATATTATCCACTCAAAGCTAAAAACCAATCTGATTTTGTCCAAATCATCAAAACTGATATATCAACTCTCTCCACAACCATTTGATTTAAGACTACAATTTGTTATGCGGGGTTTTTTTTTCCAAATCAAAAATTTCCCCCCATAGTTGAATTATACTTTTTGTGCTTTTCAAAAAGACAGAATAACGACTCAGCAACTATGATGCTTTGCTCCAGTTTACTGTAGTAGTGGATAAAATAACAAGGACTTAGTTTCAGATATTAACACTTGAATATGAAGTCTGAAAACTACTTTTTCTTCAGGTTGGAAAAGGAAGTCGAGAAGGAAAACAGTCTTAAACAATGTTTGATTAGCCTATGTTACTGAACTCAAATCATTCACACCCTACAATACTTCACCATTTATGACTTTCAAGGTTCAGGCAGTGAAAAAAGCAATTGCTTTTGCCAGAAAGCAGATATTCTGCCTTATTGATATTTTATTAAACTTGTATTGCATATTTTCACCAGGAATAGGCATAGAATAAATAAAAATAACATTAGAATTTTAACTTTTCAGAAGTTTAGTTCAACACTTCATTGGGTCTTACTCATATTTTCATTTACTTCTTGCTCTAATTCTGGTATATTTAATTAGTAGACAAAGTATCATTAGCACATAGCTTCAGGACTAAAGCAGCAAAATGTAGCTACTATCCTTCAAGTCAGCATTAATAATCTTGCCAATGTATAATTAAACTTTACAGGCTGAAAACCTGCATTTAAACAAAAAAATAAATCCTCCTTAGTTAAAAATATAGGGTTGGAGTATCCAATCCAAATATCCATTACAGAAGAGGAGAAAGGTGATTTTTGCTTATTTCCCCTTCTGAGGATCAGTCCCAAGAAACTGTGGGACACTTTAGGATGAGAGTCAAGGGAGTCAGATAAAGATGAAATAGACTGAAATAATAGCACCACTCATTTCCTCCAGTGGAAATCCTAGTGATAAACCCCTTCATGATGGAATGCTATAAATTTACAATAGTGCTATAAAGCTTCTCTCTCTAAAAGAATTTTGAACTTTGAATTACAATGATAGAAAGGATCCTGCCAAGCACAGCCTTGTTACACAAGTTGCAGATTTACAGGAAGACCAAAAAAAAAGCATAAGGAAGCAACTTGGCAAGATTTCTGAGTTACTGAGAAATTCAACAACTATTTCCACATTTTGCTTTTTCCCAGTTATGACCAATATTTGATGCAATATTGTTATTCAGAAAGCCCCAAATAAACATTTCCCAAAAAAAGAAAATTTAAAGCCTATTAAAGAACTTTTCTGTAGAAGTTCTCCCACTCCCAAATTCCATATGTTCAGTCAAAAATTTTCTCCCAACTCTGGAATTGACAGTGGGATATAGTTGTGCTGCACAAGAAACATAATAAGAGGAAGGATCCGGAGTTTGTTTCCATCTTCACCATTAAGAATGTGGCAAAGACCAAAAGTTATTAAATTGACAGTATATGTTCTTCATAACTATCAATTATGAGCCTACAATACAAATCAGTGTCCATTTTGCTTTACCTGCTCAACGATCAAGTTTACAACTTAAGATGCCCTAAATTTGCAGTAATCATGTTTAAAACCCATTTGCACTAAACCTATATTAAATAACCATTTTGATTGAATCACAAAGTTTTGAAATTATTGCTTTTTTTAAAACTTCGAATGTGTCACTAATTTCTGTACTGAAAAAGTAAGAAGTAAGAGTGCTCTTGCTAACAGGACATGATGCATATATGCTAGCTAATCTTTCAACTCAAATAAATCCTCAGAGATATGCAAATACAGAAAATCCCAGGCGCCCATTTAGTCTTTGACCTAAACTGATTTGGTTAAATATCTAAATCATGTAGAAACTTTAACAGGATATTGTAAATTCAATACAAAAATAGCATGAATATATTCATATTAATATATTATGTTAAATTTATACCATAGGAATACCATAGATATACATTTACCTACATAGACCAAAACTATTTTTAGAAGTGACTTGATAGGCCACAATACAGAAATATATTTTGAAAAAATCAAATAATGAGAATGTAAACCACTACGAAAGAAATCAACATACTACAACTAATAAAACTATTGGGAATTAAACATCAACTTCTAGGCCTTAATCTTACTTCTTTCCCATATATTAAAGTAGAATAATTACAAGGAATAAATTAAAGCAATGAGATGTAGAGTAATACTGTAAGATTAATGATCAATATAACACTATAAATGATAATAGTACTGTTTAGAACAAAAAGTACAATAGCTTACAATAAAATATTCAAAAGTATCCAAGAGATATCACCATTTGATAACATCAGGTTTTCACTTGCGTGTTTTGAAAATATGGATGAAAAACAGGATTTTCAATGTGAAGTCTGAATAAGCAATGCAACCTTTATACATATTTATATAAAAGTCTGACTCAGAATTGCAATTTAAGCAAATTAGAGTATATTCTATCTCTACAGGTTGACATTCATATCAAACAAGATCAGCATCGGATCTACTGTTTGTTTTCGTTTCAGTAACCAATTACCTGATACAATTAGCAAGTCTTACATAAAGCTTCTCAGAAAAGGCTGTTATGGAAATTGATTTCTTCCTAGCTTTATTAACCCAATAACTGACTTACTTTCCCCTCCCCCACTTACACCTTTTTTTACCTTTTCCGGCTTAGTACAAAACCGAAACTGCATGTGAATTACCTTTAGAATTTCATTTTTAAATGCCCAGATTTTTTTTGCAGCCTAATAAAACAAAGACGTTATCCGGAAATGTTCTCTTTAAAAATAACAAATGAAGCCACAGGAAGCCCACATTTACTAAAACATCACCCAAGCAAGCTGCAGATTGAGACACAAAGAAACCGAAAAGCATTCCACTTCCCACCCCACCCTCTCTACGAGTATATTCCATATAATACTTGTTCTGTTAAGTCAGCCAGCCTGCCTAAGATTTTCCCCTTTAGCCACAGCAAAGCAGAACAGCTACAAGAGCGTTAATTCATCTCCCGTTTCAGAATCTCCGTGGTTGACGTAGACCGTCCTCCAGGAAGTGCTCCAAATCTGGCTCTTCCACACAGAGCTTCGTCCAGACAAGTTTCGTTTCCAAGTTTTCCCAGGCAAGGGGATTTCTACCACCCCGGCCTCCCTTTAAAAGGGGAAGAGAACTGCGGCCCGTTTTTCCACTGCGGACAACCCACCCACCCCCCACCGCTGGCAGGGATTCACAGATGTTGACCTTCACCTCGACTCTCCAATCCACCCTTGACCTTTGCAAGCCATCCTCCGCTGCATCTGCTTGAAAGGGAAAGCCCTCCAGCAGTCTCGCCCTTCCCAGGCTCTGGGAAGCAGGTGCGAGCGCCTGGCAAGGGAACAGCCGAGCAACTCTTGACTGTGGCGCCCAACAGCCGCCTTCCGCGCTGTCTGTCTAACAGCCGTTCGGGTAACAAAGAGCCAGGAACCGAAGTGGGGGGGAGGGAGGGAGAGAGAGAGGGAGGCGCCTTCAAGACCCTTCCACCCCCGCCGCCGAGACACTCCTCCTGCTCCTCCTCCTCCTCCTTACAAGCCAGTCGCCACCGAGCTACTCACCCAGCGGCCGCGGCAATTGGGCTGGTTCAGAACTGGGCAGCTGCTTCCCCACTTCTACGGAGCCGGGATCCCGGGTTACTGCAAGGCCTGCGTGCCCTTGGGTGCCTGGCGCTGAGAACGGCGGGAGCGGGGGAGGGGATCGGAGCCGTCTCCTCCTGCCGCAGGGGCTCGCGGCGGCCACTGCAACCAACATTCACGGCGAGGAGAGACACCCACCCACCCCCCGCGCGCGCCGAAGGGGAGGCCCGGCCACGGAGCGTCCCGCGTTCACCCGAAACCTCCCCCCCGCCCCCGACGCGCGAGAAGGCGCCGCTTCCTTCGCCGGTCGCTCGCGCCGCTGTTGCCGCCGCCGCCGCCTGCTTTGCCCTCCTACTCCCTTCAACTCTGCTGCTCCGGCTTCTCCGCTGCCAGAAGCAACAGCCTGGCTCCCCGAGGTGGCTCCGCCCACTCTGTAGCGCAAGCGGGGCCTCACGCGCCGGGCCTGCCGAGGAGGAGGAGTGAGGGGGGGGAAGGAGGCGGCCCTTAGGCGCGCGCGGGTTTAAAGGGCCGGTGAATGGCGAGCGAAAGGCCGGAGTGAGAGGCTGGAAAGGGGAGGGGCGGGGGAAGCCGTGGCTGAGGCGGGGCCTCGCCAGCTAAGCAGCCAGCGCCTCGCTGCACGTGGACTGCCAGCATTGCTGCACGCTGCCCCCCCCTCCTCCCCCTCCGAGTAGGGATGTCCCCGCCGGGCGCGGAGGGAGCAGGTCTCCTTCACGAATCTGGAGGATAAACCAAAGAAAGCGGCGCGTGTGTTTTCTTTTTCACTCGGCCCGACATGCCCCGTTTTGCATTCCTTTTCCTTTGGGACGTTCTCATAAAACATTCCTCCTCCCTTCTCTCGCTCAGGGTAAGCAAAAGTTGGGGGGTGCCCTTTTCGTGGGGTCTCCATCGACCCAGGAGAGGTGCTTTTCAGTGCAAAACAGCCTGGCACGTAGGAACAAGCTGACAGTCCGAACTTCGTTTTGAAGTCTTCCCGAGAATTTCTCTTACCCTTTTAATCCCAGCCCTGTGGGGTTTTTTTTTCTGTCGCTTCCATTCCGCGAGAAAAATTTCCTTTTGCGAGATAGAAAACTTTCTTTGATGTACAGGACTTTCTCGAGCAGTATTATTATTTTTAACTTGTTGCAGCAAAAGCAAAATTGGATTTCGGCCACTCTAGTTGTAGTCTTTCATCTGCCAGAAATCTGCTTATTTTTCATTGGCCCTATCTCATATTGAATTGTTTTCAAGTAGAAGAGTATAAAACAGAAATTCGGGTTTTGCTCCAAACCCGGAATAAACCCCAGTGCAAGGAGTTCTATTTCTGTTTCTGATTAACAGAAGTTCAGCCCTTTCCAAATTTTGGCTGAGCAAGATAGTGTTAGAGCCCCTCCCAGTGGCATTCACTGCAAGTAATTAGGAAACCAAGGTGATGTGTGTGATGATGTCATGATAGAGAGATGCCTTCATTATATACTTTCTGACAGGTTATGCAAGTTGTTGCATTGCAAGATTATATTAAGCACATTTCGTCATATTGCCCCCTTCCTGTCTCAATAGAGCCCTCTTCTTATCCTTTATCTGCCAAGAAACAGCCATTTGGATGAGAAGGGGACTCTTTAAAATCAGTAGAAATTATTGCCTGTTTTGTTTACTAACTTTGCACTTTTCCAGACAATGAAGGTGAATATGAAATAAATGCTAGAAATTTTCCAAACTCTTCTGTAAAGTGGAAAAAAATGTTTTACTGATGAACATCTATGGAGATTATCAGTCATCCAGGTCATGGTTGTCCCAAAGATGCTTTTTCAAGAGGCAACTGGACTTTCTGGTTTTTCCTTTGAAGATGTTTCGCTTCTCATCCAAGAAGCTTCTTCAACGTGCTCTCAGTTTTAGTGATGAACTATGCTATTTTCTGGGTTTGTTAGCATAGCCAGCCAGCTGTGCTATCCTGTCCTGCTCAAAAGATCACAATAAGACTCACTTCTTACCTGATACTGGTCACAAGCCTGATTGCTTTGGCTACCCTGCATTTTTCCTAAAGAGATAGACTCCGCTCCCCACTGTATCCTTTCCCATATTCTGTCATAATAAAATGTGACTGTGTTCTTTGAGTTAGGATGAGCTTCCTTTCACTGACATCAATGGGAAGGCAATTTCTGGTGTCGTGGGCTCTAGTTATGCTACCATAAGAACATGATCTTTGATTAGAGGGATATAAAATACTGCCCAAAATATGTTCCTCCATGTGACTCTCAAGTTCTGCCCCCAGCAGCTCCACCCTGTTGTTGCCTGTCTCAATTGACAAAATGTTCCACCAGCATATTTCACTAATTGTCATGGTGTCCTATCTCAGCTTCCATCTCATTCCTTCCCCTCCTAAAGTCTTTCAGGCTGCAGATCATGAATAAATCTAAAACTTCAACATACTAGCAAGCAGAGCCTTTTGAGCATGTGATGATTTCAGAATAGAAAATCCTACAACTATTAGGTGTGATTTCAGCCTCCTCAAAAAAAAAAAAAAGACAATGCATCGTAAGATGTGATACAAATCAGAATGCAGAACTATGTTCTGATAAAGTTTTGTTTTTGTAGATGATTTGAAAAAAAATTGAAAACTAGCCATCATTAAGAGAAGCCAGGACCATATTATATCCCTTATTATACAATCCTTGTCTGTCAATATTGAGTGAATACCTACCTTATAAAAGAATTGGTTGGTAACCAAGTTTTTTCTGTAACCACAACCAACCAACAAGCTTATTTTTAGCAGTGTGGTCAAAAGATGCAAATATTTCTTACCTATGTATATTTGCCTAAGATAGTATCTTTAAATGACTTTAATTGCTTAAATGAAGGGTGAGTCCTACCAAGAAAACAAGGGCATTCATTTAAGAAAGCCACATCTGAATGATAATATGGGAGATTTTTTTTCCAACATTTTTTGATGGTTGGTTTTTGTCTCTTTCCTCAATTATAGTTATTATGAGCCAGAAACCCAGTTCAAAACACAGTTCTGAAGAAATGGGGAATTATTGTTAGAACAGTACAAATGAGACATGTGTCATTACAAGCCAATTATACCTTTCAAGGTCAAAAAACGCCTCTCCATTATATTATAGAGTCTGATTTTCTAAATGGGGGGTTGTATTAAGATAGAGCTGTAGTACCAACAGCCACCTTTCAGTAATCCATTCCTTTGACCAAAGAGTAAGACAAATAGATGGGACTGTGAGACATGTATACTACCCAGGAGTGGGGGGGAAATGAACCAACCAATTCAGTAGGCTGTTTGCAATCATATCTCCTTGAGAAGAGCTTAGGTATATAAAGTGATATTTCTTATCTTGGGGAAAGAGACTCAAAACACTCTTAAGAGAATTGGTACTCATTCAACTACACAGAGCAAATTATGTCAATGAAAACCTGCTGTATTATACATATAGTCCTCGATTTAACAACCACAATTGAGCCCAAAATTTCCATTGTTAAGCAAGACAGTTGTTAAATTAGATTTGCCCCATTTTATGACCTTTCTTGTCACAGTTGTTTAATGAATCACTGCAGCTGTTAGTAACATGGTTGGTTAAGTGAATCTGGCTTCCCCATTGACTTTGCTTATCAGAAAGTTGCAAAAAGTGATCACATAACCCCCAGGACACTGCAACCATCATAAATACACGCCAGTTGCAAGCATTCAATTTTTTATCATGGGACCATGGAGATGCTGTAACAGTCATAAGTGTGAAAAACAGTTATAAGTCACTTTTTTCAGTGCCATTACGACTTTGAAGAGTCATTAAACAAATGGTTGTAACTCAAGGACTATTTGTACAGTGTTTGTTATATTGTTTAATATTTCAGTCTTTACCAGGGATGCAGAAATAAGGGGCCTCTATGACTACAGAAGCTTTTCTTTCATTCCCCAGATATCTCAAAATTAGTAATTTGTAACGTGGGAGAAGGAAAAATATTAAATACAAGGAGAATAATTTCAATTAGTATTTTATCTCTGTATATTAAAATAAATGAAATAAAAACTATTTTTTGTCTTCATTCAGCCCTCCTCTTTGTCCACCTGTTGTTTGAGATACCACCCATAGCATGCTATTCCAAAGCCAAGCAAGGCCTTGGAGAGAAAGAAATTGCACATATCCCTTATCTATCTTATGTACTCCAAGAATTGGCAGTGGCCATCCTTAGCTTCTCTTTCATTCCTATTGGAAGTAATTAAAAATCTGATTTGGACATTTTATATACAAAAGCTCTATCACTGACCTGAAACCTTTCTCCATAGCACCATAGAGTGTTGTATAGAATGCACTTTTGTTACTCATTTTCTAACTTTTGGAATACATTTCCTAACTGCAATTGAAAACGTAAAAGGAATTTTTGTGTGTGTTTCAATCTGTATTTTGTTTAATCCTCCAAATTACTTTTTTATAATGGTAAATGCACACATAATACATAATGGTATTTTTTTTTTTTAAGTGAAACAGATTTATTCAGAAAGACCAAATTTTTATAACAGGATATAATTTGTTTCGGCAACTGAATGCAAGAGTTTGCTCTGGCTTTGTTTCCTTCCTTTGCTTTGCTTTTTACATTTCCCCTAGAAACCCTACATCTAATAAATATGGAATAATATTCTACAATAAATTACATAATGGCATTCTTAATTCCAGCAGTAATGCAAAAATTATAGTGAAGCATTGGCTCACAGGAGCAGGGGCAACCTAACAAGTTGGATTTAGCATAGGACATGGGAACAATTACCCGGTGTTCTTGCCCATCCACACCTCAACAGCCTTCAGGCACTGGAAGAGAATTGCAATGGCAACACTTGGTTGGTCTAAGATAGAAATGTATAATTACCAGTAAGTATCATCAACATATTGATGATACCCTTCTCATGTTGATGTGTGATCTCTCCCAGTGACTTCATATAGATATTCGGAGGGTAGATGCCCCACAAAGAAAGGGTCTTGGGCTTGTCTCTCCCCACCCACTAGCCCCAGCTGGGATGAAGGAGAAGAATCCACTCCCAATCTCCTCAGCTGGTCCAGTAAGTGCAGTTCTAGTTAGGAAGATTTACTCCAGCAATTTTATTGTTGAATACAATCTTAAGAAATAAGGGCAAATCTGCTTCTGTTACAAAGAAAGAGGATTTTTCCTACTTTCATACTGGCAGGTGGTTTCCTAGGCTCTTGATTATAATAAACTGTACTTCATATGCATTTGGCAATCTTTTATAAACCAGCTGCTTTCTGGGTTCCACAAACAGCACCTGCAACATAAATTTTTAGCTCAATTGGCAGCTGCAGGGCAGATGAGTGCATAGAGTTTTATGAATCTGGAATTGCTACCATTTTCCTAGCAGTGTTTGTATCTTTAATATCAAAATAATATCTTATACAGACAGTTTCCAGCAAGTAAGTGCCATTGTGGGGAAACCTGCTGAATTTCAGCTTGTTAAAACTAAAAGGAAAATTAAGTTAGCTTCTTTTCTGGAATGCGCTATAAATATACATGATACACAAAATGACACATTTTGTCTTATATGGCCATACATAATTAGGGGAGACATGATAGCAGTGTTCCAATATCTCAGGGGTTGCCACAAAGAAGAGGGAGTCAGGCTGTTCTCCAAAGCACCTGAGGGTAGAACAAGAAGCAATGGGTGGAAACTAATCAAGGAGAGAAGCAACCTAGAACTAAGGAGAAATTTCCTGACAGAACAATTAATCAGTGGAACAACTTGCCTGCAGAAGTTGTAAATGCTCCAACACTGGAAATTTTAAAGAAAATGTTGGATAGCCATTAGTCTGAAATGGTGTAGGGTTTCTTGTCTGGGCAGGGGGTTGGACTAGAAGACCTCCAAGGTCCCTTCCAACTCTGATATTATTATTATTATATATATTATTATTATAACAGAAGGCAGAATGGAGATGATCAATAAATAGAATAATGGAAGAAACTTGATGCATTTAACACAGGGATACGGCTTCATTCTAATTAGGCCTAAGTGTTACCTATTGAAAATGGTCCGTATATAAACAGAGTCTGTACAGAGGCAGGAAACAACTGTGTTATCAGCTAGACAATATGCACCAGGACAGGAAAGTAAAAGTTTAAATACAACAAAAGAGCCACTTAGAATTTTGATCCTTTTTATCTTCTTTCTGCAGCAAATGCCATTCCCATGTTGGTCCAGTGGGGGAGGGAGAGCAGAAGTTCTCCAAGAAAGTGCATACTTTAGAAAAAGACTAAGTTTCAGAACACAGATAACTCTTATCATGTTTCCTAAGCCAAAAGAAACTGAAGGATGTGCATATGTACATGGTACTCTTGCGTCACCCGGAGTTCTTTGCAACAGAAAATACTGGTAAAATCCTTCATAGAGCTGTCCTGAAAAGATCCAAGGAAATCCTGTGGAAAAACAGATCCTTTCAGCCTGTGGGAGCTTGTAGATTCTAACAGCTAATATCTTCCAAGACCTAGTTCCTATCCTCATAATTTTCTTACCAAAATCAATGTTTTGCAGAAGGACCCCAACTCCTATAATTCCCAGTCAGTAAGGGGGGGAAGGGATTGCTCTTCTCAGCTGGGAGAAGGACTGTTGCTTTTGAAAATAGTACCATTTGGTAGAGGTGGGAAAACTAAAGTTTAGAATACTTGCTCAAGTATTGGAATCTTTCAAACTCAGCTTTTCTCACTGGGATCCTGGTGAGTCAAGTTTCCGGCAATTAGGGCTGTACTTTTTAATATTTTTTTCCAGTGTCTAAGTGCCTTGGTGGATAAATCCTAGGGAGTCTAGTGGGGAGGGCAGAGTATCAATTTCCCTTTTCATCAAGCATGGAAATCTTGTATGTGTGTCTTTAGACTAGATTTTACTTGGAAGATTGAGAGGAAAACAGCCTCTGTAATTATGCTTTTTGCCAGCTGCTACTTTCCACCTTTCGACAAGTGCAGTCATTAGGGAGTGTGGGAGCTACAGGCTTCAGACAAAGGAAGTAGGCCCTGAATTTAAATCTATGAGAAAAGCTCTCATAGATGCTGTTGTTCCTGTTGTTCCTGATTGTTGTTTTTTCTCACTCATCTACTGAATATACACAAGTATATACCGCCCTGAGTCCTTCGGGAGAAGGGCGGTATACAAATTAAAATATTATTATTATTATTATTATTATTATTATTATTATTATTATTATTATTATTATTATTATTATTATTATTATTATTATTATTAATCCATCTGTGGATAAGCTAAACCCAATTCTTGGGATGCATAATTACCTGCAAGTATGTATAGTCACATTTAATCATACCCCATTTTAGCCACACCCTTTAGAACAAGCAAAATATACACCAGTTCATTGATAAAGTCGTAATATAGTATCCTTATTTGGGTATTGCAGCAACCTAGTTACACTTTAAATGTATTATACAATACAATTGTATAATAAAAGATGTCACTCATCTTCACACATTCTTAATTTTTGTCAGGGATGTATTGGAAGAGAGCATAACCTTGAGCCCTGTTATTTGTCAAGTGGTAAACTAAGCTGTGTTTCTTTACTTGCTTAGAAAACATATATGACTTTCACTCTACAATTATCTGCTTGTACATTGATAATCCTGATAGATGGGTGTGGGTAAAGACTCATTACATTGGGAGCACGCCAGATGGTTCTGTACAAGTCAGCTTTTGGAGAATAACTCGGGGGTTTTCAGAAAATCTGTGTATGGGAGCCTTCCCAATCAATCAATCAGAATAGAGCTAGAAAGGACCTTGGAGGTCTTCTACTCCAACACCCCTCTCCTATGGTCCCCTCTCCTAAGCTTGAGCTTATATACAATTTATATATAGATGGCTATTACTTTCATTTTTATTTCAGGTTTTATTTATTTAGAGGTTGCTTATTTTCTGTTTTTTTTGTTTTTGTTTACATTTATACCCCGCCCTTCTCCAAAGACTCATGGTGGCTTACAATGTATAAGGCAATAGTCTCATTCTATTTGTATATTTTTTTACAAAGTCAACTTATTGCCCCCCCCAACAATCTGGGTCCTCATTTTACCTACCTTATAAAGGGTGGAAGGCTGAGTCAACCTTGGGCCGGGCTCGAACCTGCAGTAATTGCAGGCTCTGTGTTCTAATAACAGGCTTCTCTACTGCCTGAGCTATCCCGGCCCGTATAGTGTATTTAACTATACACTGTACAGCCGGTTTCTATTGCACCATTGGATAGTTGTTATTTGGGGTAATTTCTCTTCATAGCCATGTCTTCAAAGTAGGAGACACTATGAGCACAAGGAGATGGCTAGTTTGAAGGACCTATACTCTCCCACTGCATGGTGTCTTGGAGTACAGGAGCCAGTGGGGAGGGTGGCTGCCCAACTAAAGTTGGCCAATAAGCCTCTGGACTAATCCCTCTTCCTTCCATATCTGATTGCACTGCCAAGAGAATGGCTAGTAAAGCATGTCAGATTGTATCCACACCAATAACTGTGTCAGAATAAGAGAAGAAACACTTTTTAAACACCAGGACAGCTAAGGGCATCATAAAAGACAGTCGCAGATACAGGTTGGAGACCAAATGAAGACAAAGACCCTTAGACTTCAACAACAACAACAAGTTGTGAAGCTATGGTTTTGAAAATGACAAAAGGTCCTGCCTCTCTTTCTTGCAAATACAGAATCCATAGAAATTCCAATTTATCAGTATACTAGTTATTTTTATCCTAGCACGTGAGAGACTCCTTTAAACGTTTGCAAAGCAATTCAGTACATAATTATGGGCAGGAAGGTAAGAAAAACATATTTAATCCCTGCAGAGAGAAAGTTAATTTGACTACCAGTTGGTGGATGTAGGGAAAAAGCTACATTGAGCTTTTCTTTTTATAGCAGAAAGATCATTGCCACACACTATCCTATACTGTTAATAATTGTACGGTAAATGAAAATTCAGCAAATGCAATTGTAATATGAAGAGGTCAAAAATAAGGTTAGCAGAATTCTTCCCTTATTACAGCCATCAGCTGCCACCATGCACAAGCCAACAGATAAGGAATAAGCACTGAAGAGCTTTCAAAGGAAGGATTCTGCCCAAGTATATCAATTCATAGATGAGAACAGGTGATCAAAGAACTGTTTGATTTTATCTTGCCTCATGCAGGATGGTCAGTTATGTATGGAAGCCGAAGATTACCATAAATACATGGTATATGTCAATGCGTCAGTGCAAAACAAATGAATTCATGAGCAAGACTAACTCCTACTTCTTTAGATGAGACATGAATTGGGCACTTTCAGATAGAGGGCTATCTTCTCCAAATTAGCTATCAATCCTACGTCATTCTTCACTACAGGAGTGAAGGAAAAAAATATTAGGTGCTCATATTATAATTCAGTGTTGCTTTTTTCATTTTTATAGCTCCATAGCAATGAAAAGCATCTTTAACTACACATTATAATTGCAGTGTACTGTAATAAGTCATTGCTATTGTCTGATGCATATTGTGCATTATTTTTCTTAAGACTATGAAGAATTCATTATCATGAAAAAATTCAGGAAGCAAAAAAAGCTAGTGAAGGGTGTTTTTTCCAGGTGAAAATGTAGCTTTCCATACAGTTCAATTGTTGATCGGAAGCAGAATTCTTCTAGTTTATCCTAAAACCAAAGTAATCCAGTAAAATTTACCTAAGCAAAATCCATAGATGCTGGGAGGACATACAGAGATAAGAAGTTCAGAATATTGCTACTGTGTAGGAGAAAAGAGGTTTTACTAGACCAATAAAAGCAGATAGTAGTTTCGCTACAGAATGCCTAGGATTGCAGAAAAGAAAATAGCTTACCTATGAACAATTTTCTGGTTCATTCTGGGTAGTATGACTTGGGAAAGGAATCATAATCTCCATACCTGACCAGCACATGGCAAGGCAAGCATGCCAACAGAACCTCCCTATTTGTATCTTCTTCTGTGTAATCATTCATTTGCTTACACCTAATATGGTAGACAAAATCTTGTCATAACCGCCTAACACAGGGGTCTGCAACCTTAAATATTCAAAGAACCATTTGGACCTGTTTCCCACAGAAAAGAAAATGCCGGGAGCCACAAAACCTGGCTGGGCGTGGCCAACTCGATTTCACTCACTTCCACCAATTACATGAACCCCCTAGCCGCACCTACCCAGCTGGTCATTATGGCAGAGAACCAGTTGTTAAAAAACACGGGAACCACAAAATTCTTTTGACATGTATCTCTCTCCCCTCTGCCCCTCTGCCCCTCTCTCTCTGTATCTCTCTATGTCTCTCTCCCCCCCCCCCGTATCTCTCTGTCTCTGCCCTGGCCACTTTTCCATCCCCCTGCTGTCACCCTCCTCAGACCAGGCGAGGAGAGGAGGCTGAGGGGTGGGGCCAGCCACTGGTGGGATCACCTGATAGGGAGCCACAGTAGAGGGCCCCAAAAGCCGCAGGTGGCTCCGGAGCCGCAGGTTGCTGACCTCTGTCCTAACCTAACAGATATATCCTTAGAGATTCTAGGATCTGGTTATCCTGAACCTCTTCCTCCCACCCCATCCAGTTCAGGATGTGCAGTCTGTTATTTTAGGCTTCTCTCTGTGAAGTACTCTTCCAAGATCCCACACAGACTCTTTGATAGTGAGATTGGTAGCATTTAATAAACAAATCTCCTGCACACAGTCCTTCTCCAGGTGTATTTTTCATTGCATTCTTCTTCATTTTGTTTTAATTCATGCTTAAACTACTGCAGTTCTTCCAACTACCAGAGTTCTTCCGAACTCATACCTATTGCTATTTAAGTCTTGCTGAATCAATACAAAATCCATTTTGATCATATTTTACATCTCACTATATTTTGTCAATTGCCAGTGAGTGGAGAATGCAAGGGTATTTACTATTCGAAAAGATGCATGCTACTATCTTCCACAAAATCCTCTTCTCTAACAACTTGAACATGGGGAATCCTGGAAATGATGCCAAATTCTTTGTCCCCTACAAACAAATGCAGCACGATAATGGGTTTTATCAATAATAATAATTACTATAATAATTGATACTATTCTTTTGAGGAGTTCTATACCCATTTGAATGTATCTGATTTTTTTAAATATGATGTATGCTACCTGAGGTGATGTCTAACCGATGGAGAATAATGGTGATTTGGAAATTATAGCTCTATTGATGATATGATTTATTGTAAATAATCGTGATGCTACTGTAAAAAGCCTGGGAGACTTCTTGGAGTCAGGTACCATGGTTTTAAGAAGAGATAATTAGATAAGGCTCTGGGAAGGGGCCTGTCTTCCATAGCTACAAGTCTTAATCTTGGATATTTGCATGTTCAGACTTTGCCCAGAAAGAATAATTATTACTGAATCTCTTCTCAGAGATGAAATTATCTGTCACCTCTAAAGTAGCTAAATGTTGTGTTGGTGCAATGAAAATGAAACAACAGCAGATGCAAGTCTGAACACTGCTCCATTTCCTTTCTAATTATGCTTTAATGTAATTTACTGACTGTTGACCAAAATAAAGATTGAAGGTTCAAGCTAAGGATTATTTTGAACAGTGTTAATTGCAGCAGCTGTGCATCTGAAATATAAAACCAAGGATATCCAATAATCTACCAAAGCTCCTAAAATGGTTCTCTTTGTTCTACTTGTCTCTTTATATACACTCTGGCAACAGGAAAAATATAGAAAGCATAGGCACATTTTCCTATCGCAGGGCTTCCAAATTCTTTCAGGCTACAAAATGGATTATTTATAAAAGAAATTCCAGAAGCTCTGACCACGATGGAACATTCTAATAATAATACAAAGTTTTTTTTTCCTTCGCTTTTTGCTCTTAGACTTTTGTGGAACAACATCTGATCCTTGGGGAACACTAGGCTTTGATGAAACATCTTTGTCTCTTTCTTCCCAGAGGTGTTGCTTCCAATATAGGAACAGTTCTGCTTACCCTGCTGATAACCAACACTATCACCAGAGTCCAAAAAAAACTGGACTTACGAGAAAGATATTTCACTCACATTGCCTAAAGGACTGTAGCAGAACTATATTATTTCAACCCACATGTAGAAATAATGGATTTATTGCCCTCTCTTTTAATTGCATTACATTGCTATTAAAATACATTTGCTTAATTTCATTCACTGGAATGTGTTGCCATTGCTCTTATTTCAAGAAAATGTCTCACAAGATAGTGATTGTGGGGGGAAATGGAGGAGGGTTCTATATAATTCCCTCCAATTCTATGTTTAAAAAAGACATACAAAATACCAAGTTTAAATATGATCAAGGTTTGTGATCAGTGAGTGCCCTCTAGTGATGCCAAATAATTAAATCCAGCCTTGTAGACATTAAACAAGAAACTCTTGATAACTTTATGCTGTAATTTTGATTACAGCATAAAGTTGATACCCCCAGGCTTATGGTCATGAGGGATTTCAACTTGCCGTTGGTAGGCGAGACATCGTCCACAGCTCGGGAGTTCATGGCCTCCATGGTAGCCTTGGACCTGACCCAGTTAGTGAATGGGCCCACACACACTGGGGGACACTCGCTGGACCTGATTTTTGTCTCGGGACAGTGGCTGAATGATCTGGAAGTGGGGGATTTAGTCATTACTCCCTTGCCATGGACTTGCCATTCGCTTCTTCGCCTGGACTTTCGAACCGCAAACCCGCACTGCAGGGAGACGGAGCCAGTTCGGTAGTTCCGTCCCAGGCACCTGATGGACCCTATTGGGTTCCTGACGGAACTTGGGCCAATCCCTGAGGATCTAGCCCACGGCTCGGCCGAAGAACTTGTTGCTGCCTGGGAAAGGGCGGCGGCAGGAGCTTTGGTCGCGTCATGCCTTTGCGGCCTCTGACCCGGCGCTGCGCTAGACCAGTTCCTTTTCCGAGGAGCTGAGAGAGATGAAGTGCCGGAAAAGATGCCTAGAGAGCACCTGGAGAGCCAGTCGTTTCGAATCTGACCGAACACTAGTATGGTCACATATTCAGGCCTACCTAGTGGCGATAGGGGCGGTAAAGCAGGAATACTTTTCCACTCTTATCGCATTGGCAGATAACCACCCAGCCGCCTTGTTTAGGGTGACCCGCTCCCTACTTTTTCAGGGGGCTCAGGAGGACCCCTTGCAGGGACGTGCTGAGGAATTTGGAAGGTATCTGCATGATAAAATCGCTCAGATCCGGGGCGGGCTGGACGCTGATTGGGTGGATTCAGACAGGATGACGGAGGCAGGTCTTGAGAATATTATTTGGGCGGAGTTCGATTCTGTGACTCCCGAAGACATGGACAGGATACTGGGGAGGTTGAATGCTACCACATTTATTGGACCCGTGTCCCTCCTGGCTGGTGCTGGCCACTCAGGAGGTGACACGAGGCTGGCTCCAGGGTATTATTAGGGCTTCTTTGATGGAGGGAGTCTTCTCAACTGCCTTGAAAGAGGTGGTGGTGAGGCCCCTCCTTAAGAAGCCTTCCCTGGACCCGGCTATTTTGGCTAATTATCGTCCTGTCTCCAACTTTCGCTTTGTAGCAAAGGTTGTTGAGAGTGTGGTGGCATGGCAACTTCCCCAGTACCTGGAGGAAACTGTCTATCTGGACCTGTGCCAGTCCGGCTTCAGACCTGGGTATAGCATGGAGATGGCTTTGGTCGCGTTGGTTGATGATCTCTGGAAGGCACGGGACAGGGGTTGTTCCTCTGTCCTTGTCCTGCTGGATCTGTCAGCGGCTTTTGATACCATCGACCATGGTATCTTGCTGGAACGGTTGGAGGGTTTGGGAGTGGGGGGCACCGTTTTTCGGTGGTTCGCCTCCTACCTCTCCGACCGTTCGCAGACGGTGTTGACAGGGGGGCAGAGGTCGACCACTAGGCAGCTTACTTGTGGGGTTCCGCAGGGGTCGATCCTCTCGCCTCTCCTGTTCAACATCTACATGAAGCCGCTGGGGGAGATCATCCGTGGTTTCGGGGTGAGTTGTCAACTGTATGCTGATGATACTCAGCTGTACATTTCCACCCCGAACCACCCCAACGAAGCCATTGATGTGATGACCCGGTGCCTTGAGGCCGTTCGGGTCTGTATGGGGATGAACAGACTCTAACTCAACCCATCCAAGACGGCGTGGCTGTGGATACCGGCATCCCGCCACAGTCAATTAACTCCATCCTTGACTGTGGGGGGCGAATTGTTGGCCCCCAGGGAATCGGTGCGCAATTTAGGTGTTCTCCTGGATGCACGGCTGTCCTTAGATGACCATCTGACGGCCGTCGCGAGGGGAGCTTTTTATCAGGTCCACCTGATTCGCCAATTGCGCCCTTTCCTGAATCGGGACTCGTTATGCACAGTTACTCATGCCCTCGTTACCTCCCGTCTGGATTACTGCAATGCTCTCTACATGGGGCTCCCCTTGAAGAGTACCCGGAGGCTCCGACTGGTACAGAATGCGGCCGCGCGGGGGATTGAGGGAGCTTTTCGTAGCTCCCATGTGACACCTCTCCTGCGTAGGCTGCATTGGCTGCCGGTGGTCTTCTGGGTGCGATTCAAGGTTCTGGTTATCACCTTTAAAGCGCTCCATGGCATGGGACTGGGATATTTACGGGACCGCCTTCTGCCCCCAGTAACCTCCCTTCGACCTGTGCGTTCCCACAGAGAGGGCCTCCTCAGGGTGCCGTCTGCAGACAATGTCAGCTGGCGACCCCCAGGGGAAGAGCGTTCTCTGTGGGAGCTCCGGCCCTGTGGAATGAACTACATGTGGGGCTACGTCTTCTCCCTGATCTTTGGACCTTTAAGCGTGAGCTCAAAACCTTCTTTTTTCATCAAGCAGGACTGGCCTAAATAATACAGTTTTAATTGAGGGTTTTATGGGGGTTTTAAGGGGTTAATATATTTTATTAATTTTTACTTACTAAATTTTTAAATTTTCTCAGCATATTGAATTAGATTTTTAATTTGTTACTGTATTTTAAACTTTTTGATATATATGTTTTTACCTTTGCTGTACACCGCCCTGAGTCTTCGGAGAAGGGCGGTATAAAAATACGAAAAATAAATAAATAAATAAATAAATAATTTTAAAAACCTCTTTTCAGAAACAGCGTTTCTGGACTTATATCGATGATAAATTCTAGTTCTGCTTCCTCAGAATAAACAGCAGTGCATCCATTCAAATAGATTGATGCTTGCAAAGACTTTAAGGGGCTCATACATCCTCCTATAATTGAGCCTGAGTACTTTGAATAATGCAATCAGTGCTTGTAGTTTTACTCAAACAGTAGCCTAATGTATAACTCACCCTGAGCCAGCAGCCCCTAACTTTTTGGACACCAGGGACTGGTTTTGTGGAGAAAGGTTTTTTTCCGGATACCGGGAGGGGGCGTAGTTTTGCGTGCTGGCTGCATACTGCGGATGGCCCTTCGCTTGTTTGCATGGCCTGGTTGCTGGCATGCCATAGCCTGGAGCCAGTCCATGGACCAAGGGTTGGGAACCCTTGCCCTAAGACAGGGGTCTGCAAATTTGGCTTTTTAAGACTTGTGGACTTCAACTTCCAGAGTTCCTCAGGAACTCTGGGAGTTGAAGTCCACAAATCTTAAAAGAGCCAAGTTTGCAGACCCCTGCCCTAAGACATTCTCCTGAGCTGGATTGACACCTGAAGCCATAAACCACGTGATTTGTGAACATTGTGGTGTTTTACTACATGTGATATTATTGTCCTTTTCAATGAAGTTATCACCAATGCTGTTCATGCCTGGAAAGCTGTGATGACCTGGGGCAAGGCACAGAGGCCACACAGCCAGCTGAGAGTTCAAACTTTCCTTTAATGCTTCAACGTTTCCCTCAAATGCTCCCACGTTATGCAAGTCCCAGAGCAAAGCCCTCACACACAAACACACAGTAGCCTCTGGCTGCGAGCAGTCCAGAGAACACTGTTTATTACAACGGCATCAAAGGAGCCCAGCAAGCAACAAAGAAATGAATCCACAAAGCAAGGAATAAGCAATGAGTCCACGAAGCAAGGAAGAAGCAGTGAGTTCACAAAGCAAGGAAGAAGCAAGCAGTCCTGCAAACTCCAGACGTCGGCAATGGCACGCAAAACTCTGCAAATTCAGCGTTTGTTCCTGATAAACGCCCCTCCCCACAGCATATCCTTAAGTCTCAGTCCCCAAGTGTGACTTGTGACGAGGGGCTGGGCACTCTCCTCCCAAGTTATCCGGTTGATCTGTGCTGTTCCTGCCTCCTCTTCACTCTCTGTGCTCGGGGATCAGGAGGGGCAGTCCTTCCTCATCTCCTGAGCTCTGTTGCTCTTCATCTCCACTGCCTGGCCTCTCTTGGTCTTCCTGCCCCCATTCTTCCCTACTGGCAAGCTGTCCCAAACCTGATGGGCTCAGGGCTGTCTTGTCCTGCTCCTCCCCCATTCCTCTGAAGCCTCAGTCTCCATTTGCCACAGCTCGGGTTCATCCTCCCCAGCGGATTCATAATTTCTTCATAATTCCTCTCTGGACAAGGAGATGACTTGAGATCACCCACAGTGCTCCAGATATTTGCCAGTTGACTGTTTTTTTACCTATTAGGAATCTTTAAAACTCTGTGTGAGTTTCCTGCAATCGTTATGGGGGAAAAAATTAAATACAAGTTTAAAGACTTTTTAAAAATTATTTAGGAATAAACAACAAAGGGTGATTTGAACTTTGTTTTTAAAAAGTTACAAATGGGCTAAGTGTCCAGAAGGATTTGAAATAAGATCTTGGAACTAATTGTAAGAATACTTTCTGTGCAGTGGTGGGTCGCCCTCGTTTCGGACCGGTTTTTGCGAACCAGTAGCAAAACCAGGGGAAGGCTTCACCCACTGACCCTGATGTCATCAAGCAAGCAGGAGCGAGTGAAGTGAGCGTGCACGATCCCGCTGCGAACCGGTAGTAAAGGTAAGTAGAACCCACCTGTTTCTATAGGAAGATGCTTTGTTTTGAATTTTTTTTTTTTTAATGGTAGGATAAGACTGTGAAGATGAGACACTAAAAGCAAACAAAAGGAATTAAAGGTTGCAGTTAAGGAAAAGAACATTTACATTTGACTTTAAATGCAGAATGAAGTAAAACATTTTAACATTGGACATACTGAAGTATATTTTTAACAATGGGCCCAGAAGTTAATTTTAAGAGTGTCTGTTTCTATTGATATACTAAGTTTAAAAGATGTTATAGAAGAGGAATAACATCTTTTATTTTTACCATTTTACCAGAAAAGACTGAGACTGATCTGAAAGTGGATTTAAAAGTGGCAGGCTACAAGAATAATACAGAAAAAGATGTAGCTGGACATACAGTATAAGGACCCAGATTGTTGGGGGCAATATGCTGACTCTGTAAACCACTTAGAGAGGGCTGTAAAAGCACCGTGAAGTGGTATACAAATCTAAGTGCTACTGCTATTGCTATAAGTCAAACTGACTGATATCTTAATATAATTAAAGGGAAGATACAAATAATAAACCAAGAGAGTGACTTGGATAATTTTCCTATATTGAATTTACAAAAGAAGCTTGGCAAAGCTTTGTAGAATTTTGTAATTTTAAAAAATCAAGTTCTAGGAGATTATTTGAAGGGAATAAAGATCAGTTTTACTAGTGAAATTAATGAATATATAATCATATAAATAATATTATTTTAATAAGTCAATTAATAGACTTTGCTGATCAGGAGGAAGTGACAAGGCTTTGAGGATTTGTTTATATATAAGAGATGGGATAGAAAAAGAAGAGATCATGTGTTGTATTTGAAGAAGAAGTGATATTAAAATGGTTTATACTTGTGATAGAGGAAGTCATTCCTTTATGCATCTTTTTTTCTTTACGTTATTTTTTCTTTCTATTTTTCCTCCTATGTTTTTCTCTTTTTTGCACTCTCTCTCTTTTTTATTCTTTTACTTTTTATCTTTTTAATTGTAGCTTTTAATAAAATTAGTGCATTAAAAATGGAGCTGAAAATAAGGTGGCTTCCCATTGGCTAAAAGACCTTAGATTTCCCTCTTCCCACGGAGATTTTCCCCTCCTTTTTGAAGGTAAGGCACTTAGTGTTTTATCAGAGGTCCTTCATTCTTTAGGAACAATTGGGATAGTGATGTGGCTTTATTGCTGTTCTGCCCCATTTTTTGGGGGGGGGGCGCCCCTCCTTGTTACAAAAGAGTTATTTCCCCCCCCCCCATTCCTTTGTTAGGCAGCTGGGTGGCCTTTCTGTGCTCCTCTTATTTCATTCCCCCAAGCCCCAAAGAACAGCAAATGGGGATATTAATGTGGTAATGCAGAAAAAGGATAAGCCTAGTGGCTCTATAGAAATGTACTCAGAGGGTGTATGGGATGCCCCAGAGGATTTTTTAAAAGCTATGTTTTATCTTAAACCCTCTGGGTTAGGGACAGGCAACGTGTGGTCTTCTGATGCAGCTGCCTTTCACTTCCCAGCTTCCCTCACCATTGGATCTGCTGGCAGAAACCTCCCAATTACACTTCACTGATTCCCCATACATGTTCCAGATAATGGAGGATAAGGTTTGAGCTTCTAGTTTTGCAAAGTCAACTTCCTTTTCATGTTAGTGTTCTCTTTGATCAAAAGTCAGATTCATGATTGCTTATTAAAACATGAATCTGACTATCAATCATTATGACTATCATTAAGCGTTGTAACATTAAATGTTAAATTTGTACCCTATGACTATCATTAAGTGTTGTAAATGTTGTACCTTGAAGAACGCATCTTTTCTTTTATGTACACTGAGAGTATATGCACCAAGACAAATTCCTTGTGTGCCCAATCACACTTTGCCAATAAAAAATTCTATTCTATTCTATTCTATTCTATTCTATTCTATTCTATTCTATTCTATTCTATTCTATTCTGCAGAAAAAATAATTGCTACCAACCTGCCTTCCATTGAGGACCTGTATACTGCACGAATCAAGAAGAGGGCCGTGAAAATATTTGCAGATCCCTCGCATCCTGGACATAAACTGTTTCAACTCCTACCCTCAAAACGACGCTATAGAGCACTGCACACCAGAACAACTAGACACAAGAACAGTTTTTTCCCGAAGGCCATCACTCTGCTAAACAAATAATTCCATCAACACTGTCAGACTATTTACTGAATCTGCACTACTATTAATCATTTCATAGTTTCCATCACCAATCTCTTTCCACTTATGACTGTATGACTATAACTTGTTGCTGGCAATCCTTATGATTTATATTGATATATTGACCATCAATTGTGTTGTAAATGTTGTACCTTGATGAACGTATCTTTTTCTTTTATGTACACTGAGAGCATATGCACCAAGACAAATTCCTTGTGTGTCCAATCACACTTGGCCAATAAAAATTCTATTCTATTCTATTCTATTCTATTCTATTCTATTCTATTCTATTCTATTCTATTCTATTCTGCAGAAAAAATAATTGCTACCAACCTGCCTTCCATTGAGGACCTGTATACTGCACGAATCAAGAAGAGGGCCGTGAAAATATTTGCAGATCCCTCGCATCCTGGACATAAACTGTTTCAACTCCTACCCTCAAAACGACGCTATAGAGCACTGCACACCAGAACAACTAGACACAAGAACAGTTTTTTCCCGAAGGCCATCACTCTGCTAAACAAATAATTCCATCAACACTGTCAGACTATTTACTGAATCTGCACTACTATTAATCATTTCATAGTTTCCATCACCAATCTCTTTCCACTTATGACTGTATGACTATAACTTGTTGCTGGCAATCCTTATGATTTATATTGATATATTGACCATCAATTGTGTTGTAAATGTTGTACCTTGATGAACGTATCTTTTCTTTTATGTACACTGAGAGCATATGCACCAAGACAAATTCCTTGTGTGTCCAATCACACTTGGCCAATAAAATTCTATTCTATTCTATTCTATTCTATTCTATTCTATTCTATTCTATCCTATTCTTCTGTTCTGTTCTATGAACTAAAATGGCTAGGCATTTGCCAAGGAACAGATCCCAGTAGGGCCTCAAGGGCACTCCAGATTTCAGATGCATCATCTGCCCCTAGATCAACAGATTCCTCTTCATAGAGGGTCAAGAGTCAACTTAAACTTCTTGTGCGAGATGAAGGTCATGCTATAAATATGCACAGAGCCTGGACCCAAAGTGGGCTGAATTGAGGGAGTTTAAAGGGATAAAAATGGTATTTTATTTCCCTTTAATCCCTCCAAACCAAAGCCAATTCTTTTGGATTTGTGCATTCTGGAAGGATTCTAGGAGCTCCAGCTGCCACCTAGTTTAGAGCACCAAGTAAGCAAAACTATAGCTTTATTGAGAATGAGGCAATGAGCCAATATTTCATGATAACACCAGTGGAGATGAGATGAGCCCACCAAGCTACTGGGATTCCATAAAGGAGATGCCTACTGAAGGCATTTTCCTCAAATCTAAACAGCTCCTATAACCAGCAATACTCATACCCCAGGGGGGAAAATCCAGCAGGTTCTGACACGTTCTGGAGAACCAGTAGTGGAAATTTTGAGTAATTTGGAGAACTGGCAAGTACCACCTCTGGCTGGCCCCCGAGTGGGGTGGGAATGGGGATTTTGCAGTATCCTTCCTCTGCCATGCCCACCAAGCCACGCCCACAGAACCTGTAGTCAAAAAAATTTGGATTTCACCACTGTCATACTTTCACCACTGTCATACCCCTTGTGTGTAACCAAAGGTTGCTCATGGCTGGCAGGAAAATGCAGGTTTTAACTTGGACCTGCCATAGGCAGATGGTTTCATGCCTCACCAGGCTGCTGATGGAATGTCCAAATGTTACTGTTGCTATATTAGCATATTTGTTTCATAGATCCTCCTATAGGAATGAACTGCATGTATATATTTCATACATCGTCTTCAGATGGGGGTTCTTTCTTCCCATAGGTTTCTAGGGCTTTCTATGGTCTCTCTAGGATGGTTACCCCTCTGTCCTTTTCTGAACAACTGAGTTGCATGCTGGGATAAAAGCATTGATTATTTCCAGAAGATGGTCACAAGCAGAACTGGAAAGTACCACTTAATATCAATGAAGGGGAGCTCTGGTGTACTCTCTGCTTGTAGACCACAGATTGGCTAGGTCTTCCTTACCCCAAGATTAAGTTTATACATCACACTAAGTTTCCTGCATTTTGACTTACCATCTTATGTGAACTCACTCGCTGTCCTTTGTAAATCATAATTTACAACAGCACGCGGGAACCCCACTCAATTCTTGCTTATTCAGTAAACCATGGTTAATCAAACAATGCTTCCTGTCATATGCAGACACAATCAGAACTTAATCTCTTGATCTGTGCTTGAAACATGAGGGAACACAATGGCAAGTTTATGACTTGCAAAAATCCCTTTAAATCCCACTCATTTGGAGGGGCCTTAAGGCAACCTGTTTGTTCTCATCTGCAGAGAAACACCATTAATTTGTCCTAAGGGTTATTGAAGGGGAAAACAATGTGCTAGAAACGGATTTCCATTTCTGCATTTTGTGCAAGGTATGCATCAGCAAAACCAGGGATAGGTGAACCTTGGGAAGAGGTATCATTTGCGGGCGATGTGATCCGTCCCCTCCGCTGGACTAAAAATACCAACTCTCTCCAAGCTTAGCGACTCCGTTCTTTATTTCACACCGCTCCTTTCCCTCCTTCCTTCCGCACCTTCTCCTCCCTGGCCCCCATGATGTTGCGGGTAGCAGTAGATCAGTGGGGCTTGTTGCTGTTCGGCCCCCCTCCCCTCTCTTTTTCTCCTCCCCTGGAAAACCAACCACTCATCTTCACATTGTCAGCAGGAGGAGCTGCGAGGTAAGCCGCGAGACGGAGGTGGGTCTTCTGGGCGGAGATGGGACATCGTTGACCTCCGCCAATTTCAGCCTAGGATGGGCTGTTTTTGGCAATGCTTGGGACGGAGGAACCAAATCGGCAGCAACCCGCGACCTTCGGTGGGGCTGCAGGAGAGATACTGCGCGGGCTTTGCCGGACGCCATGCAGAAGCCGCCGCCGCCGCCGCCACCACCCCAGCTGCTGTTACTACAGGATACCTGAACTGACCCTCCAAAATTGCAGCCTGCTCCCTGACGGATCTGCTGGCTTCCTCCAACTCTCGCCCCCCTCCCCCAGAGGACCAAGGCGATAAATACCCGCGACAGAAGAGGTTAGTGAACTACAACATCCCCACCACCACCTCCGCTTTGCCTGCGTAGAACTCCTGTTTGAAGCATGCTTCCCGGAACCACAGGGATGGGGAGGGGAGGGGAAACCTCGGGGAAGCTCTCTTTTCCATACCGAAGGCTGTCAAATGAACGGGTTCCCTTCACCAAATTGGGGCGTTTCTGGGACACGGCTTCCCCGCATCGCCGATGTCAGGGAGAGGCTGTTGCTCCCAGATTGGGGGGGGGGAACTGCAGCGAGGGGCTCTAGATGGACCCAGAATTCAGGAAAGGTAGCAAGAGAAACCCCCACGACGAAATCTCTCTTGGCCTTTCGGGAAGGCGTTGGGGTTCCTGCTGCCGTTTCCGCCCAACCACCCTGCTAGAACTTAAATCTGCAAGACAACAATATTAGGGGAGGGGGGGAGAGAGAGAGAGAAAAGAAAGGTGGGGTTCTATCCCCGCCCCCAACTCGGGTGCCTATGTTGGGGAGGAGAACTTCCGACGCAGCCAATCATGACGCCCAGGACAGTGAATGGCAAAGGATGAGGGGGGGGGGTGCGGGAAGAGGCTGAAAATTTGCAAAATCTGCTAAGCCTCCTTTGGTGCCTTTGGACTTACTCGGAGCTTCCACTTTTCGCCACCGCTGCAGCAACGGTGAACCTGCTTTCCTCTGCGGCGACGCTTCTCTCGCCTTTTTGCGGGCATGGAGAGACAGACGGGGGATTTGTATTTATTTTTCTTTTCTTTTCTTTTTGCAGAAAAAGCCCACTTGGTTCTTTTTGCCTCTCCTTTGTAATTGTCTACTTTTATTGCAGATTCTGGAGGGAGCCAGGCATGGTGGATCCGGTAGCGGATCCTGGCAAGGAAACATGCCCCGATCCCGGGGGTGCCGCGGGGGGAGAAGAGCCTGCGGCAGCCGCTACCTCCGCGACGACAGAGGCTGCAGTTCAGCCGGCCGCCTCCCCTCCGGCAGCGGCTCCTCCTCGAATCGGAGAGCCGGAGAAAGCTCGCCAAGAGTCGCCGATGCTGCACCTGGATCTGTACAACTTCGACTGTCCGGAAGCCGAAGGCAGCCGCTACGTGCTCACCAGTCCCCGCTCCCTTGAAGCCTGCGCTCGAAGTGCCGTCAAGCCGGTGGAGCTTCTGCCCCGGCCGCTCAGCGAGCTGATCAAGGAGGCCCCCGGCAAGTCTATGCGCGTAGCCGCCGGGCTCTATGAGGCGCACCAGATGGATCGGCAGAGGGAGGTGCAGCAGTGCCGGGAAGAGAGGGAGAGGATAAACAGAGAGGAGAAGCGAGGCTTTTCACGCCTGTCCTGACCGGAAGCCTGCCTTCCTCCCCGGCCTCCAGGACGGCCTTTAAAAGCACCCTGCCTGATGGGAGCTGCCCTCCGGCTGGCAAGCCCAAAACGGCTGGAGGCCCTCCCCCTCCCCCTCTGAGTGGTCCCAAGACCAAGAAGAGCCACTCCCTGGATTCCCTCCAAAAGAGGAGAGAGGGTTTCTCCACCAAGACCTCCTCTGACTCGGGTGCCTCTTCTTCCTACAGCGGAGACAGTGGCAGAGACAAATGGACCCAGGGGCTGCCTAGGACTAAGAGTGTGGCCACCATGACCTCCTTGGTGCCTTTGGACTTACTCGGAGCTTCCACTTTTCGCCACCGCTGCAGCAACGGTGAACCTGCTTTCCTCTGCGGCGACGCTTCTCTCGCCTTTTTGCGGGCATGGAGAGACAGACGGGGGATTTGTATTTATTTTTCTTTTCTTTTCTTTTTGCAGAAAAAGCCCACTTGGTTCTTTTTGCCTCTCCTTTGTAATTGTCTACTTTTATTGCAGATTCTGGAGGGAGCCAGGCATGGTGGATCCGGTAGCGGATCCTGGCAAGGAAACATGCCCCGATCCCGGGGGTGCCGCGGGGGGAGAAGAGCCTGCGGCAGCCGCTACCTCCGCGACGACAGAGGCTGCAGTTCAGCCGGCCGCCTCCCCTCCGGCAGCGGCTCCTCCTCGAATCGGAGAGCCGGAGAAAGCTCGCCAAGAGTCGCCGATGCTGCACCTGGATCTGTACAACTTCGACTGTCCGGAAGCCGAAGGCAGCCGCTACGTGCTCACCAGTCCCCGCTCCCTTGAAGCCTGCGCTCGAAGTGCCGTCAAGCCGGTGGAGCTTCTGCCCCGGCCGCTCAGCGAGCTGATCAAGGAGGCCCCCGGCAAGTCTATGCGCGTAGCCGCCGGCCTCTATGAGGCCTACGAGATGGATCGGCAGAGGAAGCTGCAGCAGTGCCGGGAAGAGAGGGAGAGGATAATCCGAGAGGAGAAGCGGAGGCTTTTCACGCCTGTCCTGACCGGAAGCCTGCCTTCCTCCCCGGCCTCCAGGACGGCCTTTAAAAGCACCCTGCCTGATGGGAGCTGCCCTCCGGCTGGCAAGCCCAAAACGGCTGGAGGCCCTCCCCCTCCCCCTCTGAGTGGTCCCAAGACCAAGAAGAGCCACTCCCTGGATTCCCTCCAAAAGAGGAGAGAGGGTTTCTCCACCAAGACCTCCTCTGACTCGGGTGCCTCTTCTTCCTACAGCGGAGACAGTGGCAGAGACAAATGGACCCAGGGGCTGCCTAGGACTAAGAGTGTGGCCACCATGACCTCCTTGGTGGGCCGCAGTTTCAGCCTGAGTGACCTGAGCCACTCCCCGCAAACCACCCAGAAAGTGGAGAGGATTGTCAGGGAAGTGAAGCAGAAGAAAGGCTTCAAGGAGGTGTCCGACAGGGACCGAAAAATTGCTGCCCTGATGATAGCGAAGCACCAAGAGGAGAGCCTGTGGAAGGAGCAGCGGTACAGTGCCCACCTCCAGTGGGATGTGCAGAGGAGGGTGGTGGAGCAGAGGAGGGAGCTGGAGGAGCGGGAAAAGCAGCGTGCTTTGCTGCAGGGCCGTCGGATGTGGGAAACCCGGCTGGAGAAGCGACGTGGCAGGCTGACCCATACCTGGGAGGAGGCTGTCCAGATGAAGCAAAGGCAGACCTTGATGGAGGATGAGAAGTGGCGGGAACACGTGGAGAAGCAGGAGCGCCTGAAGAGAGAGAGGCTGCAGAAAGCTGCTCTGGAGGACAGGAAGAGGAAACGCCACCAAGAGCACAACCTGAAGGCTCAGGAAGAAAACAAGAAAGAAGTCCAGGTGCGAGAGGTGCAGCTCCTGCAAGAAAAGTTCACCTTGGCAGCTCAGAAGAAGCTTGTGAAGGAACAGCTGATTCAGAAAGAGAAGAAGCTGCTCAATCAAGCTGACAAGCAGAAACACGAAACCATTCTCAAGGGACTGGCTAAGCAGGAGGCCGAAGAGCGGGCAGTGCTGAGGGCAACCGTGGAAGGGAACCTGAGCAAAGCTCAAGAGAACTATGAGCAGCTCATTGAGAAAAGGAACCAGGAATTGAGAGAGAGAGCCAAGCGGGAAGATCTGCAGTTCCAGAGGGCCAAGCTGGCAGCAGAACGCAAAGACCAGGAGCAGAAGGAGCACATAAGAGCCTTAGCCCAAGCATCTGAGAGGAAGCTCCAGCATGCTACTCAGGTGGCTGAGGAAGTTGTTCAGCAGAAAGCTCGAAAGGTGGTGCAGAACCGGCTGGAAAAGGAGAAGATGCAGAAAGTAAACAAGAAGAAAGTCGATGAGTGTGAAGATATCCGCCGGAGGGAGATCCTGTTGTCTATTGAGAAAAAGCTGGAGCGAAGTGAACAAATTTGTAAGGAGAAAAAAAATGTCTTGGAAAGTGCAAAATCTGTGGCTCGGGCATCATTCCATGTGAGGGAAAAAGTCCGGGAAGAGATGAACATGCGTACCTTTGACAAGATGGCCTTTGAGGCAGAACTGCAGGCCACCCTAGTTAAAAAATGAATTGTCTTTTTTATTTGGGATTCGGTGGGGATTTCTGTTTTGCTGCCTATTGTCAGAATTGGGAGATTTTTTTAAAAAAAACTTTATTATTTTGTGGAGCACAAAAACTCGGGCATATACTTCATAGACCTTTTTCAAATGCTCTTGATATACATATTCAAAAAAATATTTCAACTATCTATACAAAGAAAATATGTATCCCTTCCTCTGTTGAATAAAATACTGTTTTCATGGAAAGAAATCAAGATACATACATTTTATATAATAAGAATTCCTTCCCCTCCTCAAGGGCCATTTCAGTTCCCTCAAGTTCAAATGAAGTATTATCATATTGATATAGCTGAGTCTTAATTTGAATGTCACTCTGCAATGGAACTTTTGATCTCTTATGTGTCCATATTTGAAAAGAGTTTATTTGGCCCATGTGGTGCACTTTATTTATCCTTGCTGTTGGAAACTCTCGGCCTTGTAACATTTTAATAACAAAATTGAAATTCTGATTCATGACATGAAAGCATGTGGAAAAACTTGTTCCAATAAAATTGCAAATGTGTAGAAAGTGTCATTTATACAATCCCTTTCATTGACTTTTATTTATTTATGTATTAATCAATTTAATATGGCTATCCGTCTCTCCAAAGAAATTCTGGGTAACAAGCAAACGGAAAAAAAACAAGGCTTTCCATTAAAACCAAATGAAAACAAAACAAGTGAAGGTCCAATTAAATTTCCATAATCACAGGGACCAATGCCAGAGCTCCCATAATTAACATCCTGGCTTCAATATCTGGGAGAAGACTTAGATCTCATCATCTACATTTCTCAAGATTCACAATGAAAAGAGTAAACCTTATATATATTATTATTAACATCAGTAATGATATATGCAAATAATTATGCCAAACCTATTGGGTCAACTTGAAAACATTATCATCTTGCTGCATTCAAATGTGTTCTAAGTATAGTGTACTTGCATAATAAAAGGATATCTTTGGATAAAAAGTAAGTATAACACTGCAGAGAAAGGTCTATGAAAATCTAATAGATTAATAATATACATTCATCAGCTTAACACTTATAATTGATGCACTTGTATATGTCAAGGATGTCTCAGTTGGGGCTAATAACAAAATATACTAACATGTTTTGAAATCAGTATGTTTTGTAATATCCCTGCTCAACAGGCAAGCACATTTTATTAATTGTGGAATATCTTTAATGATGTCTAACCCCATGAGAATTCTGTGCAGAAATAAATCACATTTATTCTCTGCTTAGCTGTTAAAATCAGAACATCTCACTATCCAAGTGGTATTTTACAAGTTTAGAAGAGGTTTGCTTTAAAAGCTCCAAGGCAGGGCCTATTTTTAAATAAGGCCATGATTTTAGGCAGCAGATGCTGGAAATGAGGTTGAGAAAGAACTAGCACTTAAGTAGTGGAAAACGAGGCTGGTTGGGTTATATGGAAGCAAGATATGCTTCTCTCCTGCTGCCAATGCGAAAGTAATCTCCAGCTGCTCATTGACATCTGTACATGAATATGGCAGGATAATATGATCTTGTCCTGGATTTAAAGATGAGCATCATGGTATGGTATTAAAAATGGCTATTATGAAATGGATAATGTTGCAAGCAAAATTTCCTTTAAAAATGGACAGATATATCAAAAATGTCTACCCTTCTAAGCAATTTTCTGGGTCACAAGCCTATACTTTGAGACCATATGCCAGATACCTTTTGTAAAAAGGAAGCCTCTTGAATGGTATATTTGAAATGTTTTTATTGTGTTGCTTAAAGGGTATGATAGTCGTGTTTTGGCATTGGATAGTATACACACAAAATGTGCAGGGTTTGGAATGTGTAAACTTGCAAATTTACTGAGTGCATTCAGAATAAACATGATTACAAAAGGCAGATTTACTTGGAGTAGCTTATATCCTGTGACAATATCCTGAACACCATCAAACAACAGTATTTGCTTATCCCAGGTAAATGAGAAAGACTGATTAGATGGATCAAAATGCCAAATCCAATCTAAATATCTGGCTGACTGTTCAGTGAACCGTAGTGGATAAAGTTTACTGGTTTTAAATTCCTAAACTTATCATAAGTGCAAATTTCTGGCTGGAAACTGCATTTGATACAGGTTCATGTTATTAAGCAATCAAAAACAAATCATGTAAACTACATTGACTAATATAACTTTAATTCAATTTAAATGTCAAGCCAAATTTAGATTTTACTGAAGAGTGGTCCTTCAATTAAAAACCAAGAGAAGTCTTTCACTGAAAAAAGGAAGTGTTTCTTAAAACATGACATTGTAGCTGGTCAGAATATTGTTAAGTTCAAGGGGATGCATTCTTACACATGTACAGTATAAATAAAATCTGGTGAGGCACTTGAAGTCAGATTATTGTAGAGTTTTCTATTTCAACCTCTTGTTGTCCAGATATGTTGACTTCCATCTTCCAAAATACCTAGTTAGTGTGAGAAACACACAATAGTTGAGAATCATGAGAGCTAATTTACCTGGAGGGCACCATGCTACAAAAAAATCAGCATTATTTTATAGAGGAAATTCTGTTACAGGTAGGCAAAATTTCATTTGCAGAAGGGCTGCATCCATGGAAAGTGTTTGTTGGCTTCCCTTGTGCTTTTTCATCTATCTACAACTAAAACTCATGTGTGTTTGATATTTTGCTTTTGGGACAACCTGACACCCCCACCCCCACTCCATATTGTCGTCCTTGAAATCTGCGGTCTTTAGAAAGCCAGTCAAGACCTGGCTCTTTTCCCAGGTTATGGGGTTCAGATGAGGTAAATCCCAGATGGTTGAGCAGCAGCATTTTTTAATCTGGTTGCCATGTTATAATTTACTATATTAGTTGTCTTTTAGTGGATTAATTTTTTCCTCGCTTAAATTGGGTTTATGGTGATTTCATGTTGAAACTAAATAGATATTATATTTTTGTTTCATTTTTTATTGGTTTCCTTTGTTTTGTTGAATTTAGGACCATATAGTGCCTGTTTTAGTGTTATGTACCATGTTTTATCAACTATTCCCCTCCCCCCGAATGGCATTGATGCTGGCAGAATGTACAATGATTACTAAATTAATCATCCTAGCTGTTGTAACCTCTCCCACAGAGATTTATAAACAGAACATCCAGATTATTTCCATTTTCTTATTTTGCCATCTGCTTTGTGAAGCTATGGAGGACAGTGAAAGTTTAATATTGAGGCTTTTCAAGACATTCTTTATTGCTTATTGACTATCCTCTTCTCCTACCTATCACAAAATGTCTGATGTTAATTTTTTTTTTGCCACTCACACACGCACACACATTAGTGTTTATCTTGCAGTGAGAAAAGCATGCTATGCCACACAAGGCCTTTAGGTCAGGGGTCTCCAACCTTGGCAACTTGAAGACTTGTGGACTTCAACTCCCAGAATTCCTCAGCCAACCTCCAATTCTGGGGGTTGAAGTCCACAAGTCTTCAAGTTGCCAAGGTTGGAGACCCCTGCTTTAGGTGATATATCCATCCAGCCTTTGGCTTCTTTTCTGAAACTAACAATGATTACCCTGTTTCCCTGAAAATAAGACCCTGTCTTATATTTTTTTGAACCCTGAAATAAACGCTTGGCCTTATTGCCATGCGCTCAAAAGCCCGATTGGGCTTATTATCAGGGGATGTCTTATTTTGGGGAAAATAGGGTAAGTTTCTAATAATGATGTACGTCTCCCAGAGTCACTTGTGGCGATGGGCAGTTATAAAAATCAAATAAATAAATAAAAATAAATAATAATCTCAAACATTTTGTCGAGCCCAGCTCCGGCTCGACACATGACGCTACAAGGAGCTGGATCCTGGGAAGAGCCCCAATCAAAGATCCAAAAGGATGAATTATCAAGGACTTGTTCGAGGGCTGCAAGAATCTGCGTTTGGGAAGCAGGGGGAGGGGACTATCACACTGGCGGCCAGGATAGAGGGAGATGAGGGCTAGGTGTCATGAAGAGCTGCTTTAGTTCCAGGATCTGGCAGATGGCAGCTGGGGCTGTCAGACGAGGAGGGAGAGAGCGGCTGGGCGTCCAATCAACGGAGCAGCTCAGCCATGGGGCGGGGCATGAGCAGCGCGGGATGTTTAAAAGGGGCTGAGAGGCAGCAGCTCTCTGTGCTGACTTTGTACAGAGAGACCTCAACTATCACTGAGACCCAGTTTGTAGCAGACCCAATAAATGAAGTCACGGGTGGAAAGAAAACCAAGCTGGCTTGTTTCTTCTCACAGCGTCTGACACAACTGTGGCTGAGCTAGCTGAGAGATTTATTTATTTATTTGAAAAAAAAGTATCTAGAACTGTCTGCTCTGTATCATTTATTCCAGTGGTCCCTAACTTTTCCAGCTTGGTGGATGGGGAGAGGTGGAGAGGGAATGGTTCTGTGTGAGTGGCAGGTGCACGCACACATAGCTCCATTTGCACAAGTGGTGGGCATGAGTGCACGCAGCTCACACAAATGGAGCTGTGCACGCATGTGCTGCTTGTGCAAGTGGAGCTACGCATGTGTTTGCCCAGCACTTGCACGGCCAGGGGGTTGGGGACCCCTGATTTATTCATTTAAACGGACACATCTTTCCCCCAAAACCTGAAAGGTAGCGTTCGCTAATAGGAAAAGAAACTCGGCCATCTCTGAATGATGATGTTTTGTTTGTTTCATTTTGAATTTCTTCTATCTTTATAGAGTATTTTTCTTAGGTTTCATACACTTCGTGCATATATTCATTACCACAGCACAGCAAATATCCTTTATGATGGATGTCCTGCAATTGCAGAGAAAGGAAATATAACAGACTCAATACAGAGTCCTTAAGTTATAATCGCAACTGAGCCCAAAATTTATGTTCCTAAGTGAAACATTTGTTAACTGAATTTGTCCCATTTTACGACTTTTCTTGCCACGGTTGTTAAGTGAATCATTGCATTTGTTAAGTTAGTAACATGGTTGTTAGGTGAATCTGGATTCCCCATGGACTTTGCTTGTCAGAAATGCAAAAGAGGATCACATGACCCTCAGGACACAGCAAACCATCATAAATATGAACCAGGTGCCAACCATCGGAATTTTGATCATGTGACCGAGGGGATGCTGCAGCGGTTGTAGATGTGAAAAACGGTCATAAGTCACTTTTTTCAGTGCCGTTGTACTTTTGAACGGTCACTAAATGAACTATTGTAAGTCAAGGATTACCTGTATAGTACAGTAACTCTTTAAGTATTCATTGTCCTGTGTAGCTGCACAAAGCAGGTGGCGAAATGAGTATGAAAATAATCTGGATGCTCGATTTAGAACTCTTGTGGGGGGGGCAACAAACATCATTTAGAATGTTTAATTTATTATTTTATATTCTGTCACCATTAAAGCCATGTTGGGGGACAGTTAATACAAAATTGATACTTAATATTAAATTACGGGTTGGCGCTATAAGGTTTTTCAGACATTGCTGATCTCTACTTCCCAGGATCCCACATTAAAAGAAGCTTCCAAAGAACCACGACTCCTTTCCATCTCCTGTATCTTGCTGGTACTTGCAACAACAGTTAATGTTATGCTGTGAGTTCGATTCTAGGTAGAGGCCATTATACTTGCTGTATTTTGAATGCATTGAAGTACAATAACATTCTATCATGTTTTCTTTGGTGCAATAAGGGATTTATTGACCAAAATCAGAGGCCCAAAGCACATAGTGAAAAGCTTAGCCATTCTCATTAAAATTATACTTGAGCATATGCACACAAAATATCTTATTGATAAACAGACCATGCTCACCAAAAAAAAAGACCCTCTGGAAATTTTATTTCCCATCTAGGTAGCTTCTGTGGCTGCTGTTGTGGTTCGCCAGCAGCCTGTGGAGCTGGCAATGGAGTCGGGACAGGAGTGATGAGGCTGAGGAAGAGCGTGGGCCAGTCCTGGAGGCTGGGGAAGGCCCAGATGAGGGCTCTGTGTCAGAGGCTGAGGTGGGGCCAGGGCCATCAGGGAGTGAGGTGCGGACTCCAGAGCCTCTAGAGTCTGACAGTAGTGAGGCAGAGGAACAGGAGGAGCCTGTTCCTAATGCATGCATGAGAAGAACTGCCAGAAGGCAACAGCAGCTCAAGCAAAGAGGACAACTCGGGATGATTGGCTCCTCCCATAAGGCTTAAAACAGATCAGCAATGGCATTTGGGCTTTGCAGGAAAACAACGTTAAAACTTTGTTTTCTTGCATTTATTTTTTATTGGTGTCTTCTGAACTTTTGCCAAAAAAGACTTTTGGCAGTTTGCCTAATTGGACCAAGGTTGGTAATAGGACTGAGGAATTTGTTGTTGGGTGAAATTTGCTTTAATTTAGTTGAACTACGTTCTCTAAGTAATTCTCAGCTGTTTGAATAAAGTTTGTTTGTTTTTACACTGACTGAGTTTCCTACCACCTACTACTGGGGCCTGGGTCACAACAGCTGCCACATGTTATTAGAAAGGTGAAGCACAGGTAAAATCTAAACAAACAAGTGAGCAGAAAGGTAAAAAGATGTGGAATAAAATGTAAAAATTATTTTTAGCAGATGAAATATAGGTTATATATAACATGCTTCCAATAGAAGAGAATGTATGTAGCTCAGATCTGAACTGAAGAGTCCTTGGTAGTTCCTGATATTTGTTATCTTATGAGTGCGTGAAGTATTCTGAGCTTCGGATCTTTCATCACCCAAATAGGTAATGTCAGGAGTTCAAGT
Organism: Ahaetulla prasina; assembly: GCF_028640845.1. Classification (NCBI taxonomy): domain Eukaryota; kingdom Metazoa; phylum Chordata; class Lepidosauria; order Squamata; family Colubridae; genus Ahaetulla; species Ahaetulla prasina. The sequence continues at coordinate 300,069,657 of NC_080539.1, read as the reverse complement.
GAATGTGGTCTTCACTGCTGTTCTTAAGGATATACAATGTTATTGCATGGGCCATCTGGTTTTTCCATATCCTCACAATTAAAACACCCTGTTTGGATTTTTAAACAGGTGTTGTGACCTAGGCCCAAGTAGTTCTTACCAGACACAATCAGGCCTAAACAAACATATTTTATTAGAACAGCTGAGAATTACTTCATTCTCAGTTTAGTCCAAATTAAGTCCAAAACAAAGTCCTTCAGAAAAAGTCCTTCAGCTTTATCACAAACCTTTGTCGTTTTTGGCACCCTGCCAAAGACTTTTCTTGGCAAGGACCCCACGAAGTTCAGACACAGGAGATGCTGACAAGAAACAATTGTAGCAACGTTGCTTTCCTACAAAGAACCCAAGAGCCGTTGCTGCTCTTTTAAGCCTTATGGGAGGGGCCAGTCATGTCCTGGCCTTACTCCCATGTCGTCCTTTTTGCTTTAGCTGCTCTTGCCTTCTGGCAGCTCTTCGCATGCATGCACTAGGAACAGGCTCCTCCTGTTCCTCTGCTCTCTGCTGTCTGCCTCTGGAGGCTCCAGAGTCCGTGCATCGCTCCCAGATGGCCCTGGCCCCATCTCTGCCTCAGACGCAGAGCCCTCGTCCAGGCCTTCCCCTGACTCCAAGACTGACCCATTGTCCTCCCCAGCCTCCTCATTGTCCGACTCCACTGCCAGCTCCGCAGGCTGAACCCTTTAAAAGCATTTTTTCTACAACCCCTTTGGCCAAAGAGGTTGTTAAATAAAAGCTTTTAAAAGGCTCCTCTGGCAATCCCAGCTGAGTTGCCTGATCGTCAGAACCTTTTAAAAGCATTTTTTACAACCTCTTCGGCCAAAGAGGTTGTAGAAAAATGCTTTTAAAAGGTTCTGGCGACCAGGCAACTCAGCTGGGATTGTCAAAACCCTTTAAAAGCTTTTTTCCCTCTGGCGATTCCAGCTGAGTTGTCTGATCATCATAGGCTTTTAAAAGCATTTTTTTACAACCTCTTCGGCCGAAGAGGTCGTAGAAAAAATGCTTTTAAAAGTAAAAAAAAAAAGTTGGCCATGCCCACTCAGTCACATTACCCCCCCCCCCACCAAGCCACACCCACAGAACCGATAGTAACAAATTTTACATTTCACCCCGATCAAAAGTTGAAATTAAGATTGTCAGGAGAAATATCAACAACCTCAGATATGCAGATGATACCACTCTAACGACAGAAAGTGAAGAGGAACTAAAGAACCACTTGATGCTGGTGAAGAAGGAGAGTGCGAAAATTGGCTTGAAACTCAACATTAAGAAAACTAAGATCATGGCATCCGGCCCTCTCAATTCCTGGCAAATAGATAGGGAAGAAATGGAGGTAGTGATAGATTTTATTTTGCTGGGTTCCAAGATCACTGCAGATGTGGACTGCAGCCAAGAAATTAAAAGACACTTGCTCCTGGGGAGGAAAGCTATGGCAAATCTAGACAGCATACTAAAAAGCAGAGACATCACCCTGCCAACAAAAGTGCGATTAGCCAAGGCTATGGTTTTCCCAGTTGCGATGTATGGCTGTGAAAGTTGGACCATAAGAAAGGTTGAGCACCAAAGAATTGAGGCCTTTGAACTATGATGCTGGAGAAGACTCCTGCGAGTCCCTTGGACTGCAAGGTGAACAAACCGGTCAGTCCTAGAGGAGATCAACCTTGACTGCTCTTTAGAAGGCCAGATCCTGAAGATGAAACTTAAATACTTTGGCCACCTAATGAGAAGGAAGGACTCACTGGAGAAGAGCCTAATGCTGGGAAAGATTGAGGGCAAAGGAAGAAGGGGATGACAGAGAATGAGGTGGCTGGATGGAGTCATTGAAGCAGCTGGTGTAAGCTTAAATGGACTCCAGGGGTTGGTAGAGGACAGGAAGGCCTGGAGGAACATTGTCCATGGGGTCATGGTGGGTCAGACACGACTTCCCAACGAACAACAACTTACTTCTTACAAACCCCTGCTTATATCCAGTAGCACAGGTGTGTGATGTCCTCAAATAGCAATAGGAAAAGAAATACATCTTGCTCAAACAGAAGTAAACATGCTGCCATTACATTTAAGGTCCATTCTGGAGAAGTTGGGTAGGGAAAGGGATGAACCAAGAGCAAATGCTTTTGTCCTGTTTGAATTTATTGCCTCTTGGGATCCCACAAAGGCTTCAGTGAGCAGCTGTTCTGCACCAGTTTCAAATAGTCTGGCATGGTAATAAAGAAGAACAGATGGTGCCACTGCCTGGGCTTGGAGCATCAGTTAGAATAGGCTTTCCCCATCTAGTGATTTCCAGATGCATAGGCTTGTAGCTGCAATCAGGCTATGCTAGGAGTTGTGATCTATAATATGATTGGGTTAGGTTTAGTTGTCCATGTGAACATAAATATTATGATGTGCAGATCATAGTTAACATTGTGGCTTAGCATTGTGAGTGACCAAGACCACTGGGGCTAGTTTAAATATAGTGGTTAAAACAAACAAAAGCTTTAAAACAATATGTGAACGCAGAGCATGTAATGTGCAGCATTACATTCTATTTCTCTCCTTCTTTGGAAAAAGCCACTCCGTACCCTCCAAATATACAGCTATTTTTATATATCCAAAATTAAATTACATTGCTATTTGGTTTCAGCAGGATACAGTTCCAGACATGCATTTATTTATGTAATAAATGCAATCACTCTCAACTCAGTGATTAGTACACAAGATAAAAATTATCATACAACACGAACGGAAAACTATGATAATCCAGAGATTAAAATATCAACAAATGAAGCCTTCCTGCTTAGTGTTTCAAAAGCTTGATGCCTTTATGGTAAGGCTGTTGGCATCGTTGCTATAGTAACCCAAGATTTATCCCTTTGATCCAAATGTATTCATCCAATTCTTGTTAGCTCTGCCCCTCCCAAGTCTTGCATTGTGCTGTAAATCAAATTCCCTCTAGCATAAAAACCCTTAATGGTTGTACATTTTATGATCTTTTACTGCTATTTAATGTTTCCTTACAACTCTTTGGAACACACAAGAAAAACAGGTAACTTTTCCCTTATAATTTAGGTGGGAAAATATAGCATAGACAAAAGCACTTGTTTTGTCCAGACCTGAATATTGGGGTGTGGGGAAATCATTTTAAAACCTCAGGCAGTTCATGGAAATCTTCCTTGGAATAATAAGAATCTTGCCCTTAGCCTAACTGGGGAGCTTTGTCTTTGAAATTTATTCTCTAGTGCTGCTGTGCCATCTAACACAGCTCAATTTCTGTTTTTACTTACTGATATAAAATGTAGAAATATCACTTGCTTGTAAGCCGTCCTTAAACAATGCAAAACCAAAGCATGATTTACTTTTTTTAAAAATAAAAACACAAAAAATATCCAAACTAAAAGAAAAAGGGGGGAAAAGGTGATGTTCTTTATGTCTGCAGGTGTTCAACAGCAACGTTTTAATTTAAATTATATAGTTTTTCCATTAGACTTCATGGCTAACCCATCAATAGGATAGCTATCCATGCTTATATTTCAAACACTGATGCAGAAAAAGAGGAGGTTAATAAGTTTCATGGTCAAGTTCAAACCGATGAGTGACTGAACATGTAAGCAGGGCATGCTGCTTGTGATTGTAGACTGGAAAGCCAAAGTTGAAAATTGTAAGGAGAAAATATAACTGGACTATATGGCCTAGGAAATAGAAATGTAACAGAAAAATTACTTATAAGTTTACCACTCCAGTTTTTATTTTATTGTTATCACCGTCTTAACCAAAATACACGAACATCATCAGACTGAGTACGTGCTGGTCCATTTTGTAAAATAGGAGAATAAAAGACTGTCATTTTAAGACTAAATTGCAAATTGATCATGTAGAAATAATAGTTTTCATAGAAATCCCCCTTAGAACCCCGAGGATAAAGAAAAGCATATGCCTTCCTGACAAATATTTTTTTAAAAGAAAAGGAATCCATTTTTTTGGGATAAATTGGAAGAAGTGAACTTCGCATATCAAGAAAAAAGATTTAGACTGAATTTCATAGAAGTGAAGGAGCACCTGTACAAGATTTGGATTCATCATCCTCTTAAAATAAAAAGAAAAATGAAATATAAATACTTAACATGGAACACTAATAGGGCCAGCATCCTCACAAAGCAAAAGAAAGTATTTCATTACTATCAAGCACGGAAATCAGGAAACGCATATTCAAATGTATATAAGGGTTTATTGCAAGGTTAAGCTCTCTACAAGAATTTAGCAGTCAAATCAAATTGGCATTAAATAAGAGTCAATAGAATTGAAGGTGGGCTGGACTATCTTATGGGCATGAAGGGACTCGACCAGTGGTGGGATTCAAATAATTTAACAAACGGTTCTCTGCCCTAATGATTTCTTCCAACAACCAGTTTGCCAAACTGCTCAGAAAGTTAACAAACGGTTCTCCCGAAGTGGTGCGAAGTGGCTGAATCCCATCACTGGACTCGACTGAGGACAATGTTTAACCCCTCCCTCAGGCTCAGACTGGTCATCTCCTACAATTACTTGAGGAAATTAAATTTGGATATAATTTGCCTTCAAGAAACACATATTAAAATAGAAGAAAGAAAATATTTGGTTAATAAACGCTTAGGAGAAGAATTTAGCTCAGCAGAACTAAACAAGAGAAATGAAGTTGTTTTATATCTAAAATCTCAGCTTAAACGTAAGCTAGTAGTATCAGATGAATATGGTAGATTTGTAGCAATAGAAATGGACTTGAATGGGATAAAAACAATGGTAGCTATCATTTATGTACCAAATGAAGACAAACCAAAATTTGTTGAGTATCTTATGGACCAATTAACATCTTTTGCTTATGAAAATTGGTATCTGCTTGGTGACTGGAATGAAGTTAACTACACCAACATCAAGTAAAAGGATAAAACTCTCACAAGTTAACTACCTCAAATCTTCTCAGAGAAACAAGGTAAGCCTTCCAAAGATCTTCAAACTCAGACGAATGCTCCAACTTTAAATTGATATGCTAAAGGGTACCAATGGACAGTTAGTAACTTATTTAAAGAAGATCAAATGAAGGTAAAAGGAATATATTGAAATTCTGTGTAACGGAGGTGTCAACTTGCAAGATACCTTAAAAGATATATTAGTAATAGAAGATGAAGTTAGATCAACACTCCAGGCATCACCATTGGTGGACTATCTGTAGAAACAGGGCAAGCAATAGAATAAGAATCAGAAACAATACTTGATTTCTCCTCCTGTTTAGGCTACCTGGCCAGATGATTTAGAAAGATAATTTCATCAATTCACAAGTCCATGTGGAATCTTTGGAGAAGACTCCTCTCTTTCACCATTTCTGTCTGTCTGTCTGTCTTCATTCATTTTCTCATTTATAGCTGTCTGTCAAATGTAATGGGATTAATTATCTGCACCTCTCTTTTCTGTACAACACTTTGTGTCCTTCATGCTCTTGAGCAGATCTTTGTAAGAGTCTCATCTGTCACAGTGCCTTTTCCTTTCATCCTTGATCTGAGTGAGAGAGAGAAAAATGAAACCTAAAGTTTATTTCACCTTTGAGCTACATTAAGCTACCAAAATTCTTCTTCAGTTCTTACAGTCTGTGTTTAAATCTGTACACCAGTGAACCAGGTCCCAGTAGAGACAGCTTTAGTTCACAGATCTCAAAGATATTTGAATTTATCTCTCCTGCTTTCTTCCTGCCCATTGTGCCTCTTTACATTTCCATTTGAAGCTGCGCACAGAACAGTCTCTCCCCATGGCAGGAGCAAAGCCAAGGTACTTGAGCAAGCATAATAGAGCAGTGCTTCATGACTGTTAATTTTGTTCAGCCTTGATTCTTGGTCCTCAGGGCAGCTTCATTTCTCTTCCAAGTGTTTTTTTTGTTGTTGTTGTTGTTAGAGATGGTGACTGAGGGAGCCAGGTAGCTCTTCATGTCTTAAAATGTTCTTTCTAATATTAATGCAATGTGTTTACATAACCAACTGTTTAGAGGTTGCTGAACTTCAAGTCCCACCATCCCCAGGCAACATAAGGGATTCTAGCACAGTATTTCAGTAAGATTTGGAAAGCCAGGGGGTTACTTATTTGAGATTTAGAAGAAAAGCAGTGAAAGCTTTTCCCCCTCATTCTATAGAATCACAAAGCTTTTCTAGTTCAGAGACTTTTGCTATATTGTGCTTGAGGGGTTGTGATCTCGGAATACATGAATAAATGAAGCTCTCTTATCAGACTTATTCAGATAATTAGGTACTTCTTATTCATGGCAGGGTTCACATATTATGCTAAGCCAAACCCAAGCCACATTATGTGTGATTAGCACACATGTGGGAACCCAATTAGTATTATCTTGCTCTCAACAGGTTTCCCATCTTGCTTTGTTCCGCTATCCCATACTCTTAAAGGAAAAGGCTATAATTGAACTTGGGTTTTGTAAATTCAAAGCTTCAGTTTTGTTAGCAGGCAATATAAGTAGCATGCTCTCTATAAATGAGGGCTGATTGGAATGAATGTGAAATAGAGACTCAACTGAGTTATATAGTTTCTCAATATTGAAGATGGTCTGAAAATGATTCACAAAGTTGCTTAATCCACAACTCCCATATTTGATGTGATATCTGATATCAGGATGCTAATAGGACAATGGTTGAAAATGTTGAAAAGCATAATTTATTTATATATTTTCAAAACCAAGACTTTGGCTTTAGATTTTTCCAAAGAGTAATGCATTGCTATGTTTAACATGTTATCTTGCAATCAAAATTCAATGGAGTGTATAAATACCCTTTGCCAATCACCTCTGGTATATGTTCATCAAAATAATGCCGTATTATCAGAATTTCCGTTTGTCTACACACATACCTTTAGAAAGCAAACCTTGATGGAAATACTGAATGAGAAATAATCATTCACACAATTTTGGTTTCACTTCAGATCATATAAATCTTTTCCTTTTCCTTTTTACAATGCAATGTTTGAAAAAAATAATGGAAAATTGATAGGCAACGGCAAACTGATGTTTAATTTTGTGAAAATGTAAGTGTATAGAGGAAGAAAAATGGTGGAATATTTATTTGTATTAATAGGAATGTGATATCAGATTCATTCTAGTTCTTGACATTACTGTTAGGTTTTTTTGTTATGTAACTAGCACAGATTTAATCTCTTATAGAGATGTACTCGGGGCATAGCTATGTAGGCTCTCCCTATGCAGCATTAGTTACATAATGCTGCATAGGGAGAATCTACACAGCTATGCCCCAAGTACATCTCTGTTAAATTGATGTTAAATAATTCAATGTTACTCTTTATTTAAAGCTGCCATTGTGTTGTCAATTTCTTTCAGCCACAAATGTTAAGAATGGAAATGCCATAACCCAGGTCTATGCATGATGCTTGGTTTTTCAATTGCTCTCTAGGGCTAGGCCAGGGGTCTCCAAGCTTGGCAACTTTAAGACTTGTGGACTTCCCTGAGGAATTCTGGGAGTTGAAGTCCACAAGTCTTAAAGTTGCCAAGGTTGGAGACCCCCTGCTAGGCGATTGGCAGACTGAATTGAGGACTAAAACAGTTATAGAAAGAATCCAAACCAAGAAGTGTTTGATATAGCCTGAGAAATAAATGCGAGGAAAGTCTCCCAAATGATCATAGTGCTGTTTATGTTTTGCAGGCCAATTCCAATCATAATTCATCATCCATTTGGACTGTGTATCAGTGGATTTTCTAACATGCTTCTCCTCCTTATAAAGTAATCTAATCCTCCTTCCATTGATTAGTTATGTTAGTTGGTGATTCCATGGTTTAGTTGAAATGTTCATATATATACTGTGGGGATTCTAGAGCTCTGTTTCTGTTTGATTGTGTGTAATCACATATGAAACTCTTGATACAATCACCACACACGTACAGAATTGGAACGGCACTGGAATTCAACATTAGATGCAAAATAATACCAGCCAGACAGAAAGTTTTTTTTTAATATCCACCATTGTATTCTTTGCCATAAGCAATTATTTTGAGCCTCATCCACTACATTTCACAGAACATTGGCTTACAAAAGTGCTATTTTCATCAAAACAATTGCAAGCCATAAAGGAGGTCAGAAGTACAGTAACGGACGAGGGAAGGGGAGGGGGAAAGGGTCTAAAGGCACCCAAGCTTATCTAAATATTCCAAATCATGGTCTGATTACCAGTCTGAATGAGTCTTCTAACTGGGGTGTTCAGATGAAATGCTAAATTCTGCAGGGACTTTAGCACAGAGAAAGGCAATGCAAGGCTGAAAACACCACTGTATATACATTCCATTGAGCGCACTACAACTTCACAATTCTTTGCTCATCCTATTTGACAGCTCACCATCAGTCCTCTTTTAGGATGACAGAAGCCTTCACTAATTTGTTTTGGTCATCCTTAAAGATGCTTCAGCCAATAAATAGTAATAGTATCATCATTCAGCTGTCTCAAGAAATATATTTAAATGTTTTCCTGGTATAGACACTGAAATTGTTTTATAAAATACAACACCAGCTACAATCATGAAAATATATTTAGCAACCCACTGGATATCAAAGATGAAAGCAAAAGAAAAGTACTTCCTCTGCTGACTTCTTGTCTGTTAACGATCACATTATTTGTTTTTGATGGGAAGAAAAAGCTTGTTATTAATTAGTAACAGCTAGAATCTATGCATTATTATTGGGCTCCACTAGAGGGAGCAAATGTTCCTCAGTTACGTTTGACTTAGCCTTCGTCTATCTTCCTAGCTAACTGCTAATAAATTTTGGGAAACTTCAGTATCCTTGCCTTTTTCCCATGGTTCCCCATCCTTGCACCTCATTAGGTTTCTTCTGTTTGGAAAAAAAAAGGCTAATGGAAAGTGAGAAAGACTTTTAAGGGAATGCCCTTCCATTACATCAATTGAAGAAAACATCTATTGAGGCTTTAGGCTAACACCGCAATGGCAACCCTATGGTATGCGTGCCAGAGGTGGCACGCCGAGCTCTCTCTGTGGGCACATGTGCCGTTGCCAGCTGCTCTTCTGGGTTCCATCGCTCACATGCATGCTGGACAGCTGGTCTGATGTGCATATGCACTGACCAGCTGCTCTCTCCCATGCGCACCGGCCAGCTGGTCTAGATCAGCTGTTCAGCGTGCATGCACATGATGGTACCCGGAAGAGAGCAGCTGGCCGGTGCGCATGCACATGGTGGGCAGCTGCTCTCTTCTGGGTTATAGTGCTCTGGCACACATGCTCACGCACACATGTTCCAGTTTCGGCACTCGGTGCTGAAAAGGTTAACCATCACTGGCTAATATAAGGGTTTGTTGTTTGTGGGTTGCTCTCTGAACATTTAGAAACCAACCCACAAGCTCAGAGAATGAACCTTCACCCTCATTCTACACCCGAGCTACAGATATTCACCACTATTGCTAATATCAGGTATGGTTAGTGGCTACTTCAATTTGCTGTTATCAACAGATCAGTTTAACAGCCAGTGCCTGATCTGAGTTCAATAGCTTGTTTGTTTGTGTGTAATGAAGAAAAAAAAAAACTCACAGGGAGAAGCAGCCAAATTTTAGGCATGAAATAAAAAAGTTGCACCACTGGTTTCCAAAAAGCAGCTTTGGGAAAGCTACATAGTTATACTACGATTTTAAATAGTTCTAAAATATCATGTAGTCTTGGTTTGTCCAATACCACGTGTTTACTGGACCCGTGCCCCTCCTGGCTGGTGCTGGCCACTCAGGAAGTGACACGAGGCTGGCTCCAGGGGATTACGAGTGCTTCCTTGTTGGAGGGAGTCTTTCCGGCCGCCTTGAAAGAGGCGGTGGTGAGGCCCCTCCTCAAGAAGCCTTCCCTGGATCCGGCTGTTTTAGGTAATTATCGTCCGGTCTCCAACCTTCGCTTCGCGGCGAAGGTTGTAGAGAGTATGGTGGCATATCAGTTTCCCCTGCACCTGGAGGAAACTGTCTATCTGGACCCGTTCCAGTCCGGCTTCTGGCCCGGTTACAGCACTGAGACGGCTTTGGTCGCGTTGGTGGATGATCTCTGGAGGGCCAGGGATAGGGGTTGTTCCTCTGCCCTGGTCCTATTAGACCTCTCAGCGGCTTTTGATACCATCGACCATGGTATCCTGCTGCGCCGGTTGGAGGGATTGGGAGTGGGAGGCACCGTTTATCGGTGGTTCTCCTCCTATCTCTCCGACCGGCCGCAGACAGTGTTGACGGGGGCAGAGGTCGACCCGCGGCGCCTCACTTGTGGGTGCCGCAGGGTCGATTCTCTCGCCCTTCTGTTCAACATCTATATGAAGCCGCTGGGTGAGATCATCAGTGGCTTCGTGTGAGGTACCAGCTGTACGCTGATGACACCCAGCTGTACTTTTCACACGGGCCACCCCAATGAAGCTATCAGTGCTGTCCCGGTGTTTGGAAGCCGTACGGGTCTGGATGGGGAGAAACAGGCTCAAGCTCAATCCCTCCAAGACGGAGTGGCTGTGGATGCCGGCATCCCGGTACAGTCAGCTGAGTCCGCGGCTGACTGTCAGGAGCGAGTCATTGGCCCCGATGGAGAGGGTACGCAACTTGGGCGTTCTCCTGGATGAACGGCTGTCTTTTGAAGACCACTTGACGGCCGTCTCCAGGAGAGCTTTCCACCAGGTTCGCCTGGTGCGCCAGTTGCGCCCCTTTCTAGACCGGGATGCCTTGTGCACAGTCACTCACGCCCTTGTGACGTCTCGTCTGGACTATTGCAATGCTCTCTACATGGGGCTCCCCTTGAGGGGCATCCGGAGGCTACAGTTAGTCCAGAATGCAGCTGCGCGGGTGATAGAGGGAGCCCCTCGTGGCTCCCGAGTGACACCTATCCTGCGCAGGCTGCACTGGCTACCTGTGGCCTTCCGGGTGCGCTTCAAGGTGTTGGTGAACGTCTTTAAAGCGCTCCATGGCATAGGGCCGGGTTATTTACGGGACCGCCTACTGCTACCGAATACCTCTCACCGACCCGTGCGCTCTCACAGAGAGGGACTCCTCAGGGTGCCGTCGGCGCGACAGTGTCATCTGGCAACGCCCAGGGGAAGGGCCTTCTCTGTGGGGGCTCCCGCCCTCTGGAACGAACTCCCCCCAGGACTCCGTCAACTTCCGGACCTCCGAACCTTTCGCCGCGAGCTTAAAACTCACTTATTCATCTGCGCTGGACTGGGTTAGTTTTTTAAGTCTATGGGTTTTTAATGGGTTTTTATTCTTTAAATTTTAATTGTGGCCAATTTAATAAGTTTTTTAACTGTATTTTAATCGTATTTATAGTGTATTGTGTATTTTTTTACCTGGCTGTGAACCGCCCTGAGTCCTTCGGGAGAAGGGCGGTATACAAATTTAAATAATAAATAAAATAAAATAAATACATTTGAACAGATCAGTTAAAGGTTTAGTAATCTGTCGTTTCCAGTTATGGATCATATTCTAAACATTCTAAAGGAGGGGGTCTCCAACCTTGGCAACTTTAAGCCTGGTGGACTTCAACTCCCAGAATCCTGGGAGTTGAAGCCCACCAGGCTTAAAGTTGCCAAAGTTGGAGACCCCTGTTCTAAAGTGCACAACGGTACTTCATTTTAACCAGAGCAACTTTTGACAGATGATCCTGGAATAAAATACAGTAAAGGATTAATTGAAGATTAATCTCCATTTTGGCATTTGCAAAGAGAGGGATACCTCTGGTGGCTCAACAGACTAATGCAGTCTGTTATTAACAGCAGCTGCTTGCAATTACTGCAGGTTCAAGTCCCACCAGGCCCAAGGTTGACTCAGCCTTCCATCCTTTATAAGGTAGGTAAAATGAGGACCCAGATTGTTGGGGGCAATAAGTTGACTTTGTATATAATACACAAATGGATGAAGACTATTGCTTGACATAGTGTAAGCCGCCCTGAGTCTTCGGAGAAGGGCGGGATATAAATGCAAAAAAATAAAATAAAATAAATAAATAAATAAATAAATAAATACCGAGATAGAAATCTACAGCAGCCTAGCAGACTTATTTATATATACCTTTGTATGGATTTTTCTTTTCAGCCCTCCCAGATTCACAGCATCTGTGGCTTAGATACAGAAAAAGAATTTGGGGGTGGATGAGGAAATAAGCTGTTTCTTCATCTGCCCATGATGATTCTGATCCTAGTCAGGCGCCTAGAGTTATTTTAAACGCTAACAGTTGGGGGGTTGTTATTGACAAAAGAAACTGGGATACCAGCAGAAAATGGTTGTTTCCCATTTAATTGGGACAGACCTGGGTTTTTTTTCTCTTCTTCAAATGTCTGTCTGCCAACAGATCAATAGATGATTTTCTTATTTGGAAGTAGCATAACTAGCTATGTGGAAATGGGGATATTATTAACCTCCTTTTCTCCCGTTCTGCTCTGTTTTCCACTCCACTCTCCATTCCTAGATCAAATCACTTCAGAATCTCCGTTACCCCACTGCATCTTTTGTTGACATTGCTCTTGCTACTCAACTTCCCAAGAAATATCTAGGATGGTCCTTATAGGTTATGCTATGAAACCAGTGGTGGGATTCAAGTAATTTAACAACCGGTTCTCTGCCCTAATGATTTCTTCTAACAACCAGTTTGTCATACTGCTCAGAAAGTTAACAACCAGTTCTCCCGAAGTGGTGCGAACTGGCTGAATCCCACCACTGTATGAAACATGTCAGAGGAGCAAGGGGTTCACAAGCATCTAAACAAGCCAGAAGTAGACATGTTCCCTCCAGGTGAAGGGAAGGATCAGAAATAAAGGTGATTTCCTGGAATTGCCAGCTGCCAGATTGTAGCAAGTGCTATGCAAGCATCAGACGAGAGGTCCTCAAAAGCAAATATGAGATTTTCTCTACTTGTGATAGGCATTATATTTGCCAATAGATACCGTAAAGACATAAGTCATTAATTCTCATCAGACAATTTTCAGCCCTAGAAATTTCCTTCTACACAGAGGAAATGGGGAGCATAGCATAACATGTTAGAAGCATGGTCATTTAGCCACCAAACTACAGTGAATATAGAAAACTGTCCAGTAATCAGCTTTTTGAGTGTTTGGAGAACTGTCTGCACATAAAGCAAAGTGAATTTTAACCATCATTGGCCTCCAATGAGAAATCTGAAAAAAGTAAGTTGTAGTAATTTTCCCTTTATAGATGGTTTACTTTTTAGGCTCATCACCTGATGTACCTGTTTCATATACTGTATGTATTTCTCCTTGGTATTAAAGGACTGGCTGAACATTTTCTAAAAACATGGATCTTGGTAAAGGAAATTGAGAGGAAAGCAAAGTCAATTAATATGACAGGAATGGACAGCCAAGGAGTTACAGCAAGCTACATGGAACCTTCTGATTGAGAATAATGGTCCAACCAGGAAGCTCTACCATGAAAAGTGTTCCATTCACTTCCTCGTGAAATCCCACTGCTATCATACTTCTGCGTCTAGACAAATCAATTTGGCTTTTGCTGAATGAAATGACAAGCTGAGCCTAGAACTCCCCTGACAATTGGATGGCCGATGTTCACTTTTTGTTGACCAAGGAAGAATCCTGATGCGACTCCATGATTTGATAGATGGTTTCCCGGAAATGATGGTCCTGGCTTAGCCTCTTGGCAGCCTGCTTCAGCTCTTCTATGTTTTCTGCTTCTGAGTACATGAATGATTGTGATTGCCGCACTGAAAACAAGAATGGTATACAACACTAAAAAACTTTACCTACTTGTAATCCTTACAATGGCAAAGACTTGTGGCATAAAGATGCATTCATCTTATTTATGTTTTGTGGTTGATGGACATTTTGCACCATGGAAAACAGTGAGGTAGGTCTGTGAAAATCAGGCCTGTACTGTGGGAACAAGGGGTGAAATTGGGGTTATCAAGCAGTTTAAGCAAGTAGGTGCCAATCAAAGAGGAAAAAAGATGGCAGTCAACAAAACACTGATTAATATACATAACGGAGCTATTGCAACATGCCAAGTGGCCTTTTGCAATTAGATATCCTCTACATGTGTTGAATTATAACTCAGAATTTCTAGCAGCCTTGCAAATTGTAGCCATATATGGGATTGATTTTGCCTCCAGAGATCAGCTTCATATTAAACCAATAAAGTACAGCATAAATTTAGAACTTTAATTAATGTGGAGAAACTTGTCAATCAATGAGTGCCTTTTTCCTACCTCAAGGTTATCATTGTAGAATCAAAGGTGAACCAAATAGGCTACAATTATGTCCTTTTTACAAGATTAAAAAAAAAAATCACAAACCCTGGATTATCTATAAACTATAAAAGAATGGGGACAAGTAATACTTACAACTATTCCATGAATTGCTGCATCTCCTACGACGAAATCGGCAGCTTTTTATCCTGCGAGTGGCAGCCTTGTGAAGGTACACAGAATTTTTCATAATTACTGGCATCTTGGCTTCTAATTCAGCATTCCGGATACATTCTTCAAAGAATTCTACAGATGACCACAGACAGAGGAAATGGAATAAATCGTAGCCGTAGACCATTGTTCCTCAACCTAGCACTCCATGCTTCTAAGACTTTCTAGAGTTATAATAAATGACCATATTGACAGGAGGATTATGGGATTTCAAGACCACCTTATTCAAAGGACATGGAGTTGTGAATGGTCCATACAATATCTTGAAGATGAAGATATAGAAATTAGCTTATGTCTTAAAATTTCAATTCTGACATTTCCATATTTTGCTTTTTAATTTGACTATCCGAAAAATATTTTTATAAAACATGATTCTTTTTGAGACAATTTAAGGCAAAATTATTAACTGTTGTCACAGCTTTATATTCTATGTTATTTTATTTGTTTAAATATCATGCTGACAACAAATGCTGGGGGAGGGGGAGGGATAAATGAAGCATTTTTGAAAGCTTTTCTGATCTAAAGCTTGCCTACTGCTTGTTAACTGCCTCTTATGAGGTTTCTGGGATATGATCCACATAGCAAAAAAATAAGCTATTTTAGTTTTATTCTAATCTTGTGCTTATTTTACTCTCAGGATAATTTGGGTAGTGATGGGGGAGCATTTAAAGCTCAACTGATTTTGAATTATTATGTGCCATCAAGTTGATATCAGCTCTTACCAAGCATATAGACAGATTTTTCTCCAGGATGATCTGTTCCTATCCTGGTTCTTCTGTAACTAATGAGTGCACCACTGAAAACCCAAAGGACCAAGATGGGGGCAGGTTGAACTGAAGACAATCTATCAGTAGTGGTTCCACTTATCTTTGCTACCAGTTCAGAACTGTGAGCGTGTGTGTGTGTGCGTGCTTGCTTCGGTCACGCGTGGGGCACTTCTGTGCATGCACAGAACCTTCTGCGCATATGCAGAGCATCTATGATGACATCTGGGTGGGTGGGCAGAGCCTCTCGCTGCCACCACTTCCAGTTCACGTGATCGGGAAAGAACCGGCTGAATTTATTTTTTATTTTATTTATTTTGTCACACAGTATATATAAGCATAAGCATGAAATAACTATACAATATATAAGCATATATATGAGTATGAGTTTATAATCTCATTGGAGTAATTGGAGTAACACCAATCCTGAGCAGTCTGCACTGGCTTCCTGTGGTCTTTCAGGTGGGCTTTAAGATTTTGGTTACCACCTTTAAAGTGCTCCATGGCTTAGGGCCCGGGTACTTACGGGACCGCCTGCTGTTACCTTATGTCTCCCACTGACCCGTACGCTCACACAGAGAGGGCCTTCTCAGGGTGCCGTCCGCCAAACAATGTCAGCTGGCTGGCCCCAGGAGTAGGGCCTTCTCTGTTGGAGCTCCTACGCTTTGGAACGAACTTCCCCCTGGTTTACGTCAAGTGCCTGATCTTCGGACTTTTCGCCGTGAGCTGAAAACGCACCTATTTATTCAAGCGGGACTGGCTTAAAAGTCTTAAAAGTTTTATTAAATTTTTAATTGGGGCTATTTATAATTTTATGATCTTAAATTGTTTTAAATTTCGGCCATTTGTAATATGCTTGTTTTAGTTTTGTTTTAATGTGTATATTGTGGGTTTTTTAATATTTGGCTGTACACCGCCCTGAGTCCTTCGGGAGAAGGGCGGTATAAAAATCTAATAAAATAAATAAATAAATAAATAAATAAATAAATAAATAAATAAATAAATAAATAAATAAATAAAATAAAATAATAACTATATTAATTGGATATAATGAAAAGAAACAACAGGACAGGAACAGTAGGCACCTCTTAGGAATGGGGTGAGGTCAATAGTAGACAGTTTTTGGTTGAAGCTTTGGGGATTTTGGGAAGAGACCACAGAGTCAGGTAGTGTATTCCAAGCATTAACAACTTTGTTACTGAAGTTGTATTTTCTGCAATCAAGATTGGAGCGGTTAACATTAAGCTTAAATCTATTGTGTGCTCTTGTATTTTTTTTTAATTTGAATTTATATCCCGCCCTTCTCCGAAGACTCAGGGCGGCTTACACTATGTTAAGCAATAGTCTTCATCCATTTGTATATTATATACAAAGTCAACTTTTATTGCCCCCAACAATCTGGGTCCTCATTTTACCTACCTTATAAAGGATGGAAGGCTGAGTCAACCTTGGGCCTGGTGGGACTTGAACCTGCAGTAATTGCAAGCAGCTGCTGTTAATAACAGACTGCATTAGTCTATGGAGCCACCAGAGGCTCAATTGTTGCAACTGAATCCCACCACTGTCTTGGCTCCAATAGAAAATTGAATTTTCCATTCCTGCCCTCTTCAATTCTAATCACACAAATTAGCCCATGTGGCTGGCAGCTTCTGCTTGGTTTTTGAAAAGGTAAAGTCCTCCTTCAATTTCACTGCTGGCGAAATTATGGACTCCTTTATATAGTTTCCTTAGGAGCAATGTTTTCTTGTGGAATGAACTATGGGTTAGTCTAACCTCAGAAACGTTGAACGTTCAGTATGTGGACTTCAGCTCCCAGAATTCTTCAGCCAACATGCTCAGGGAAGGGATTCTGGAAGTTGAAGTCCACACATCGTAAAGCTGCTGAGACTGAGAATCACTGGTCTAGGCTATATCTGTGGGATTCCCTTGTGGTCTCTGATTTAAGTACTGTTTGCTGAGCTTCTCAACCCAGCTATCACCTGCTGAGGTTGCATTTTCAAAAAAAGCAGGGAGATGAACTACAAAGATACATTTCATGCTTTTTAAAATTTGATCCTCCTTCAGGACGTTCACCCATGATGATCTGTTCCTATCCTGGTTCTTCTGTAACTAATGAGTGCACCACTGAAAACCCAAAGGACCAAGATGGGGGCAGGTTGAACTGAAGACAATCTATCAGTAGTGGTTCCACTTATCTTTGCTACCAGTTCAGAACTGTGAGCGTGTGTGTGTGCGTGCTTGCTTCGGTCACGCGTGGGGCACTTCTGTGCATGCACAGAACCTTCTGCGCATATGCAGAGCATCTATGATGACATCTGGGTGGGTGGGCAGAGCCTCTCGCTGCCACCACTTCCAGTTCACGTGATCGGGAAAGAACCGGCTGGATTTATTTTTATTTTTATTTTATTTTGTCACACAGTATATATAAGCATAAGCATGAAATAACTATACAATATATAAGCATATATATGAGTATGAGTTTATAATCTCATTGGAGTAATTGGAGTAACACCAATCCTGAGCAGTCTGCACTGGCTTCCTGTGGTCTTTCAGGTGGGCTTTAAGATTTTGGTTACCACCTTTAAAGTGCTCCATGGCTTAGGGCCCGGGTACTTACGGGACCGCCTGCTGTTACCTTATGTCTCCCACTGACCCGTACGCTCACACAGAGAGGGCCTTCTCAGGGTGCCGTCCGCCAAACAATGTCAGCTGGCTGGCCCCAGGAGTAGGGCCTTCTCTGTTGGAGCTCCTACGCTTTGGAACGAACTTCCCCCTGGTTTACGTCAAGTGCCTGATCTTCGGACTTTTCGCCGTGAGCTGAAAACGCACCTATTTATTCAAGCGGGACTGGCTTAAAAGTCTTAAAAGTTTTATTAAATTTTTAATTGGGGCTATTTATAATTTTATGATCTTAAATTGTTTTAAATTTCGGCCATTTGTAATATGCTTGTTTTAGTTTTGTTTTTAATGTGTATATTGTGGGTTTTTTAATATTTGGCTGTACACCGCCCTGAGTCCTTCGGGAGAAGGGCGGTATAAAAATCTAATAAAATAAATAAATAAATAAATAAATAAATAAATAAATAAATAAATAAATAAATAAATAAAATAAAATAATAACTATATTAATTGGATATAACAAAAGGAAACAATAGGACAGGAACGGTAAGCACCTCTTAGGAATGGGGTGAGGTCAATAGTAGACAGTTTTTGGTTGAAGCTTTGGGGATTTTGGGAAGAGACCACAGAGTCAGGTAGTGTATTCCAAGCATTAACAACTTTGTTACTGAAGTTGTATTTTCTGCAATCAAGATTGGAGCGGTTAACATTAAGCTTAAATCTATTGTGTGCTCTTGTATTTTTTTTTAATTTGAATTTATATCCCGCCCTTCTCCGAAGACTCAGGGCGGCTTACACTATGTTAAGCAATAGTCTTCATCCATTTGTATATTATATACAAAGTCAACTTTTATTGCCCCCAACAATCTGGGTCCTCATTTTACCTACCTTATAAAGGATGGAAGGCTGAGTCAACCTTGGGCCTGGTGGGACTTGAACCTGCAGTAATTGCAAGCAGCTGCTGTTAATAACAGACTGCATTAGTCTATGGAGCCACCAGAGGCTCAATTGTTGCAACTGAATCCCACCACTGTCTTGGCTCCAATAGAAAATTGAATTTTCCATTCCTGCCCTCTTCAATTCTAATCACACAAATTAGCCCATGTGGCTGGCAGCTTCTGCTTGGTTTTTGAAAAGGTAAAGTCCTCCTTCAATTTCACTGCTGGCGAAATTATGGACTCCTTTATATAGTTTCCTTAGGAGCAATGTTTTCTTGTGGAATGAACTATGGGTTAGTCTAACCTCAGAAACGTTGAACGTTCAGTATGTGGACTTCAGCTCCCAGAATTCTTCAGCCAACATGCTCAGGGAAGGGATTCTGGAAGTTGAAGTCCACACATCGTAAAGCTGCTGAGACTGAGAATCACTGGTCTAGGCTATATCTGTGGGATTCCCTTGTGGTCTCTGATTTAAGTACTGTTTGCTGAGCTTCTCAACCCAGCTATCACCTGCTGAGGTTGCATTTTCAAAAAAAGCAGGGAGATGAACTACAAAGATACATTTCATGCTTTTTAAAATTTGATCCTCCTTCAGGACGTTCACCCATGATGATTTGTTTTTCCTCCTAGACTTCGTTAACGTATATTTTTAGACAGCCAAAAGTGCTACTGCAACACTCCTGCAGTACTGAGGACTGTTAAGCAGATTCACAACACACAGTTATGCAAGGATTCACTGGCTAATGCTTCCAGCTGGAGGCATCTGCAAGGTGTGGTAGTTTTATTGTAGAGGCTACTTAGCAGCAATGGGGAAGGTCCACTTACTTTTCAGGTTGCTGACGTCAGCTTTCATTTTTTCCTCCTTCTCTTTGTTGCGATGCTTGCAGTTTAAGCCTTGTTCAAGGCTCTGCAGGGCCTCCTCAGCCTCCTGCAGGCGTTTCTCCAGGTCCATACGCACCTTCACTTCTGCCTGAGCCAGAAGGAAAGGAGGCAGTCCCCCCAAAAATCCAGAAAAGAAATACAACAGCAAATTGCAAACAGAAGCAACAGATGTGTTTTTTTAAACAATTGGTACACTGCCTGGGGGTAACTCTAGTTCCCTTCTCTTGAAGTTATTTTATTTTGTGTCATTCAGCAGTAAAAGAAGGGCAAGTAAGGGTTGTGTTTGACCTCAGGGAGGGAGGGGGGTTGGGGTAGGCGTAGCCAGAGTGGGCGTGGCCAGCTCAACATCACTCGTGTGATCAAATGCCACTTTTGCTAGTAGTTTGTTTTGCTGGCATTTTGCCAGCGAAAACGGAGCCCATGAGGGCCGCACACAGCTTCACGAGCTCCGTTTTCACTGCCAGAGGCACCGTGGGCCCGTCCTTCACTATTTCCAGGGTAGCGCCATGGGCAAGATCTAAGCACCTTCTGGGCCAGATCCGGCCTGTGGGCCTTGAGTTTGACACCCCTGGTCTAGAAGGACAAACCAAAAATTGTTTCAGTGAGACAGAGCTCAGTGAAAGGATGAACTAATAAGACCAGGTCTTTCATGTGGACAAATTCAGGGTCTTCTCCTTTTTTATAAAAAATTTGCTTAACGGTAGAGTAGGGTCACTGTTCATCTCCCTTAAGTCTGTTTCATGTAGACACTACATGACAGGAGACTGAAATTCATTAATGAAGCCATAATGAGGCCTAAGAACCACCTCTACCATAATAGAAACTGTACTACCATACCTTGAGGTCTCTCTCAGTCTTCTGCTTCTCGGCTGCCAGCTCAGATAGGGAATTCTGTAGGGCTTGTGACTGGGAGGAATAGAACTCCCTTTCTTCTTCCAGAGCTCGGGAACGTTCTTCATTCTCCTTCATTCTATGAAGCAGGCAGAGGAAAAAACGTTCAGTGATACTCTCATCTCATTTCTCTCCTTCCTGTCTTTAATTTGTGGGAGTGCCAGCCTGCAACACCCAAGTTGACTTTCTACTCCAATGGGGAACAATAGAGTCCTCAAGCAAATTTCACTTGCTGTTCCTATTTTTTGTAAAAAAATAAAAAGAATAATGACATTAAAACAACCATAAGAACAGCTGATGGGCCAGAGGAAGAAATGAGCCAGGACTATGGATTCTACTGACTCTCTCAATGTGAAAAGTCAACTCCCCAGGTTGTAATATTATTTTGGAAGTCTCTCCCAGGGGTGAAATCCAGCAGGTTCTGAAGAACTGGTAGCAGAAATTTTGAGCAGTTCGGAGAACCGGTAGCAGAAATTTTGTACCTTGATGAACGTATCTTTTCTTTTATGTACACTGAGAGCATATGCACCAAGACAAATTCCTTGTGTGTCCAATCACACTTGGCCAATAAAAATTCTATTCTATTCTATTCTATTCTATTCTATTCTATTCTATTCTATTCTAATTGGCTGGTTCCAGAGTGGGGTGGGAATGGAGATTTTGCAGTATCCTTCCCCCAGGAGTGGGCAGGGAGTGCGGGTTTTGCAGTATCCTTCCCCTGCCACACCCACCAGCCACGCCCACCAAGCCACGCCCACAGCACCGGTAGTAAAATAATTTGGTTTTCACCACCGGTCTCTCCCCATCTCACCTTTTCTCTGCTAAGAGTTTCTCCTTCAGCAGCTGATGCATTTTCTCCTCAATCTGATGGAGGCT
Organism: Ahaetulla prasina; assembly: GCF_028640845.1. NCBI lineage: Eukaryota > Metazoa > Chordata > Lepidosauria > Squamata > Colubridae > Ahaetulla > Ahaetulla prasina. Next base: position 300,048,241 of record NC_080539.1, on the reverse strand, counting down.
GTTTTTCAGGTCCCCAGAAGCACTAGTTTGCTCGGAAGGGCTCTTCTGGGGCTGCAAATGACTTCCATCTTCTTCCAGCCTCTCCAGCATGCTTTGTTTTTCCAGAGAGAGTTCCTGACAGCCAATACAGTCAAGTTAAGCAGTGATCAGGGCTTCTTTCTTTCCCCCTTCCCATGACGGGCTTTAGATGAAAAAGGCAACTTCCACAACATTAGAGTTGTAGGATCAAAAGGATGCTTGTCATTGGCAACCTAGCAAGGTGTCTGTGCTTTAATACAAAATTTATCAAAGAGAAATCTAGCAGATTAATTTTTTATTAGAGTAATACATTCATATTGGTATCAAATAGGGACTTCTCTACCTGTCATGCAAAATTAAATGCACAGATGCTACACCAACAACAGATGCCAATTGTGAGATTAAAATAAAGCCTATCACGTTCATGAATGCGGGAAAAAAGTGATACATTTCTGAGAAAAATCTGCAAAACGGAAGAAAGCTGGTGTTCCTACTCCCAAGAGAACCCTTCAAAGGATCGTTTCACATAGAGTACCAGACAGAACAAAAATAAAGGCGACATCTTACATTCCTTCAGGCATACATAGGAACAGAGGAAAGTGACTGGGCAGGCTTGGCTTAATATTTGTGATAACCTGAAGTGAAAAGCTAGGGGCAGCTCAGCTGCTAAAGTAAGCCAAATGATCTTCATACTTCAAGCAAAAATATCTCCAAAGATCTATATCCCTGATAGTAAAACAACACTGACAATGAAATCTCTAATCAGCAGCAGCGGAACATCTCCAGACAGCAACTGCAGGCAACTTCCTCATTTAACTAACTGTCAGCTTAGCTTTGAGATGGTTCATTTGCCATTAAGAAGAGGAATGGAGCTTTTGTATTAATGAGCTGCATCCTTTCTTTATCTTTTTCTGTAGCTTAGAAACCAAAAAACACTGAGGCACTGAACGTATAAAAAGCAAATGTGAGACAAAATCTCAAGATGCCTGTTTCACTGAATAAGCTCAATATTTCTGGAAGGTAGGAGCTCCTACTGTACAAACTACTTCTTTAAGTGCCAATGACTATGTAGTCAAAGGGGCACCATTCATGCAAGAGTAGGCTGGGGAAAAGCATAAGAGTACAGAAATGTGACAAGATGGGAGGGAGGGAGGGAGGGAGGGAGGAAGGAAGGAAGGAAGGAAGGAAGGAGGGAAGGAAGGGTTAAAAAGACATCTGCCTAAAAGGGTGAGATCACCTGAGACTGACAAGGATGCTAAGTGGATCTAGAATATTGCATTCTCATTTGGGATGTAGAGATGGAACGGAAGAGGGCATGGTTAACTGCTGAAGAAGCTTTTGTTTGGAACCCCAACGTTTCTTTGCAGCTTTTATTTGTAATTTCAATTATTTAGTTATTTCTAAAGAGGCCATTTAATAATCATTGAAGGCTGCCATCAGGAGAAAAATCAAGCACCTACTTCCAATGTCTTCTGTAATGCTTCTGTCAGAGTTTGTAGTCCTTTCTTTTCTTCTTCTACTCCTTTGAGGGACTGGGCAGTCATTTCCAGCTCTCTGTGAAATAACCATGCAAAAGCTAAAAAAGGTAAAGGTAAAAGTTCCCCTTGCACATATGTGCTAGTCGTTGCCGACTCTAGGGGGCGGTGCTCATCTCCGTTTCAAAGCCGAAGAGCCAGCGCTGTCCGAAGACGTCTCCGTGGTCATGTGGCCGGCATGACTCAACGCCAAAGGCGCACGGAACGTTGTTACCTTCCCACCAAGGTGGTCCCTATTTTTTCTACTTGCATTTTTATGTACTTTCGAAGCTGCTAGGTTGGCAGAAGCTGGGACAAGAAACGGGAGCTCACCCCGTTACACGGCAGCACTAGGGATTCGAACCTCCGAGCTGCCAACCTTTCGATCAACAAGCTCAACATCCTAGCTCTTGAGCCACCCTTATGCAAAGGCTATTGAAGCATATTTTTCAATTCTGTGTCATAATGCAAGACTGAGGATGGGCATCCTTTTAATCATGTAAGTTTTCAAAGAGGAGACATTCAAAAACACAATAGGCATAGTGGAGACAGAATGAAGGAAATTTTATTTTTTTATTTTTTAGAATATTGAGGGTATCCTTAAGTGCTTTATTTTTTAAAAATGGACTCCAATCTATTTTAAAGCCAATGCTACAGTTTTAACATGTTTCCTAATTCAAAAATGGCAGGAAATCACATCCCCAAATGTTGGCATCACAGTTTTAGAGAAGTCCAGATGGTGAAAAAAATGAAATCAAAGAGATACATCCAATCCTAGAATTGCAAGTTGTGTATCTTTTTTTCCCCCTGACATGGGTCAGGTCATATACCATTGCCAACATGATGTTTAATACACAATATAACAGATAATACATAAGAAAAAAGTTAGCTACTGAAAATCTAAGAACTCTTATAAGGACATAGCTTTTTTTTTTCATTACAAGTGACCTGATTTCATGATAGTATCAGCAAGCACCAACATGTATTTTTTGCTGCTATATCTTAAAAGTAGGGTAGTTTAAGATAAGGGATAGATGCAGTGTGGCATTTAGAAGAAAGTGGAAAAAACAAATGTCTAGTACTTTCTGTCCTTTGCTTTCTGTCTTATCTGAAGAAGAAGGTATGCGTTTCTCTTTAAGTGGAAGTACCGCATTCACAATATATGGATATACTGTCTTATATTCCTGCATTTTTCCACTGGCAGAAATTCTCATGTCTTTCCATCTCCTGCATTTAAGCTCAGGAAAGTCATTTCTACACTCCTTCCTCCACAGAGGTTCACCATCCTATTTCTGCATTGTTTAAAACTTACCCAGTCCAGTGACTGCAGCAGCAATGTGTGACCCACTACCTCCAATTAGACAGCTGGAGTAAAAGAGGGTAAAGTTTAAACTCTCATTGGCTCAGGATGTTTTGAGGTGAGAAGAATTAAAGATGATTGAGATTGAGTTTTAAATGCTTGTCTGAAATGAGGGAGGGAGGTTGACATGTTGATAGTGTGAAAGTGTCCCAAAAGAACCGATTTCTCCTGAAGTTGGCACTCCTTCAAAATTGTAATTTTGTGCAAAATATGGAAACTATTTCTCTCAGCCAACTCACAGCTCAAGTTGTACAGATAATGCTAACCAGGCTGTGAGCCATATTTAAAAATTACCATTCATGCCAGCTATTATTTGGTTCTCTTGACGGCTGAGAGGCATTACCGTTTAATCTGCTCCTGCTCCCCTCGAAGATCTTGTACTACTTCTTCAAACTGCTGCTTTTCTGCCTCCAATACTTGATTGAGATGCTCCAGGGCCTTAAGAAAAAGACAATAAATGCAGAATTCAAATGACTGCAGAGTTCGCTTTCTAGTTAAAGTTTGAACATTAACACAGCTATGTAACAAGTACAACTTACAGTAAATGTTGACACTAGTAATCAACACAAACTAAGATTTGTTTGTCTGCTGCATATGCACTTTCCCCCCTCAAAGGTTGCTTCTTGAACAAACATTGGGAACTTTTCTAAAACAGAGTGCTTTGGAAAGCATTTTTTAAAATGATGGGGCAGGAAAGACAGCATCTATTTTAAAGTTGTGCAGCCACAACTAACATTTTTCAGTCTTAAGAGGAAAAGTATGCTAAGAAAGTAGACAGGTAAAAGCACACTCTCAGCATTGGGATGACATAACTCCCTATCACACGTCATAATCACTAGGAGTATAGTCTGTGGTCAACCTTACATTGTAGCTCTTTGATCCTCAGTGAGGAAACTGCTGTTTCAAAACAGTGGCTGCCTTGGGCTTCAAGGAACAGACTGTCCTCCCATTCCAGGATTGCCTTCACCTACCAACCATTTCCTGGGTTCCACTGTTAACCACTTGGTGGATTTCCTTTGTTTCAGGGTGACTAACTAACAGGTAGTGGGCATGGAGAGGTACATGGAGTAAAGCATGAGGGAGCGCTACCAATGCTCCTGCCCAAAGCAACATCGCCTCCACATCTGTGATCTGGGCTATCTCTGAATGTGGCTTAGATGCTCCGAATGAATACTGAAGTCACTTTCAAAACTAGGCTGCTGACAGGCCACAGGGATGGAGGAGAGCATGGGGTGAAATAGCCAACAACTGCAAGCAAGTTGTGTCCTCTTTGAACAGTATACAAGACAATGGCAGTGATGGCAGGGGTAGACCAAGAAGCACAGTTCTGATCTCATGGCTGGCGTCCTCCCAACTAATAAAAGCAGTCAAAAGTACAAGCACATGAAATTCCTTGTCTGCATAAGCAGCAAAAGCATTGCAATAGACCCAATGGTACCCACTATTTGAATTAGTAACCTGTTTAGGTGATTAGGCTACTGAAAAAGACCCATAGGATGAGAAAATGGAGGAGGCAGGAAAAAAGTAGTGGTTACCAGAGCTGCTGTCATAATTGCAACAGGGGCTAGACTGACATCCCAAACTGTGACAAGGTATGTTGGTGACTAACCATCCAGAAATACCTGTCTGACCAAAGGCTAGTGGTGTGATCCATCTTAGCCAGAGAGCTGCACAAATAGCATAGACCTAGATAATGCTAACTGTACATAGTGACAGAACTAACAGCTGACAGAACCTAGTGGCTTCCTTTTTTCCTCAAATTCAACTTCTATGCAGCATGTGGCTAGTATCTCACAGGAGAGTTTATTTTTTTAATTCAAGTTTAAAAATAACAAATTTGTGTTCTGGGCAAACTGTATCAAGAGAATTGGGAAAATGCTGCTTTAAAAATTGGAGCAGCAAAAGACAATTTTAGCTGCCTCAGCTATGAACTGTAAATAAAAATTGGGTTATTATCTAAATTAGGCAACAATAATTCCAATAATTATTCCAATACATTTAATTGTCCTCAGGAAGAGACATCTATGAGATATTATAGGATTTACTTCCAGGAAAGCATGGGTAGAATGGCAGGATCCTCAAGGATTGGGAATGTCCACATCTTCCCCCACCAGATGTCTTAGCACTCAGACTTCCCCACTCAACTTTTCTGCATGTTGGCCCCACAAGATAGTCCAAACCAGGAAATCAGCTCCACATGAGGGCCGGAACTACTTTTACTGAGATTGTCTAGGTCATAATACAGCAGCATCTTACAAGTCTGATTGTGTTGTACAGGCAGATGCTTCCTCCAGGATGGCATCTGCCTGAACCACTTCCAAATGTTATTTCATTTCTCTGAACTTAAAAAAATATTCAGCACTGTTTGCCTAGGCCAGGGGTCTACAAACGTGGCTCTTTTAAGACTTGTGGACTTCAACTCCCAGAGTTCCTCAGCAAGATTTGCTGGCTGAGGAACTCTGGGAGTTGAAGTCCACAAGTCTTAAAAGAGCCAAGTTTGCAGACCCCTGGCCTAGGCAATATGTTTTCTCCCACATATCTCCCTCATGGTCACTTTCTTTATTTTCTATACTGCAGGCTTGAACTGCCCTTTCACCCTCCCCACATGTGAAACATAGGAGGAGGGCAATGGAGCAATAGAAAGCTACATTTCCAAATCTCTTTTGAATGCGAGCTGAAATTATATGCCAGAGAGTGGGAAAGGAATTATTCCTTTGTTTTATCACAAGGTCTCAACCTCAAGGATTCACCCAGATGTCGCTTTTATTAAGAACTAGAAATGTTGCTCTTCATAGAATTGGCACTCTTTTCCAACTCCCTCCCTCCATTCTGACTGTTAAGCATTATCAGGCTCATACCTTTACAATAGTAACCTGTTTATTTATTTATTTATTTATTAATCATACTTTTATACCGCACCATCTCCCGTAGGACTCAGGGCGGTTCACAGGCATATTAAAATAAAACAGTATAATAAATAAGCAATATAAAACCCAATTAAAACTAAATATTATAATAGCCAAATCACTAAAACGGTAAAAACTGATTAAAAACCGATTAAAATTTAACTAAAATATTTTATTCTATTTGCAGAAACCAAACCAAGACAGGGAGTCAATATCCCCGGGTGAAACAAAGGCAACATTAAAATGACAATGCGACTCCAAATTCGTTCAATATGAGAAAGAAGCCCTAGTCTTACAAATAGAGACATCAGGTTATTTCAAGCTGACGGACCAATCCTGTGATTGGCAAAGAGTCTAATGAAAAGCCCATGATGCCCAGCCAGCATATTAATGGGCAATGGGAATTATAGTCCAACAAATTTGGAGGACAAAAGGTTGAGAGAAGGATATCTAAAGTCTGCAGTAAACTTTAGACAGGGGAAAAAGCAAGCAGAGGCCAACTACACTGTACTTCAGTGGAACTATTGAGACAGATGATAGATATTTCAGTATGTAAGTTAAGCAATTAAAATGAGAAAAAAAAACCTCTCTCTGTTCTCTCTGTAGACATAGCTCCTCTGTTTCTTCCATCAGTTTATCTGCAAATAGACAATGACCAATGAAAGCAATCAACATGGAAGGGATAATTGAAAATTATCAGACACAGATTACATGGATCTTGAAAAATGCAGCTTTGGTTCTTTTACAGGATAATGTTCTGATTTGAACCTTATGAGGTAGCTTCAGTAAACTTGTTTATGGTTGCATCCATAAAAAGTGACAGCAAAGAATAGCTTGCCCTGCTAAAGTTTTCCCTGCAGAGCTTTAGCTAAAACCAATATGCTATCATTTGCAATTCTCTCACCAACCTTATCACCTTTATTTAACAGTTGAGAAAGTCACAGGAATACTGTATGTGCTAAATTAGGCCAACAGTAAAGTAGTGGAGAAGGCGTTGATTTATTAAGAGGTTATGACTTTGATGGGAAAAGTGGGCATTGAAATAATAGTGTTCCTAGCAATAATGTGGATGTTGCCTAGAAAATAAGTATGGTAAAATATTTGGCTATCCACCAGATTGTTTTCTATAAATTATCTATGAATAATGTCACTCTGCTTCGAGTTAAAATACAAGAGAAAATATGAAGCAAGAAGAGAGAGACATATGGGGGAGTATTGATTGTACAACCTTCTAATTGTTTTTTTCCCCGTCACATGAAGACTTTAGTTGGAAATAGGAGGCTGTCTTAGATTATGGAAACCATCTGCATTCCTGAAATTCTCATTAACTTTGTCCTCCTTTTGTTTGGCCTTATTAGCTCATGCTGCTTGATTAAGGTTATTAGTTATACCAGCTTAAAGATACAAAAGAGCCAATCTCTCTCAGCAGCTCTAAAAGATTGCTCTATGGGACTCACCAGAATGTTGCAATCTGATTTTCCTTCAGAAATTTTTAACTACAATTCCCATCATCCTTATGACTATCCATGTTGTCTGGAGCTGTTGGATATTTTAATATGAAAACTCTGGAGGGCACCAGGCTACCTAGGCTACCTTACTCTCTAAAGTGGTGCACGTCTCATATACTGAAGTTTTCTTCAGATATGTAATTCTCTCCCTTTCATTGCCAGTCCCTCTGAATTGACAGGGAGGCCAGCCTTCCAGTTCTCCATTATTAAATAGCAGCTGCCAGAATTCAGATTCAGCATGTAAGGCCAGGTTAGGGAAGACTGCTCTATAGTGAAGACCAACAACTGGAACAAAGTTACAGTACTTGACCAAAATCTGGAACCCTGATTGCACAGGGGAGAGGCATAATCATTCTACGGAGAACTCAGTCTAATATAGTTATCTCTCGTGACAGATCTTAATTCACATGGGGAAGAGGCTAAGAGTCTTCAGATGCACATCACTGCCCTCTTGGCATCAAAAACACAATGAAAATTCAGCAGAGACAACAAGTCTAACAGGGTTATGCCAGCATGGAGTACAAAGGTTTAAAATGGCTGAAAAGAACAAGAATTAATCAAACCATCAAATTAAACCTTTATCATGGCCAAAGTGGGGCATAAAACCATAGGGATTATATAGTGTAGATGTGAAAAAACTTAGAAGTACAGATAGTTCTTGACTTATGACCCCAATTGATCCCAAAATTTCTGTTGTTAAACAAGACAGTTAACTGAGTTTTGCCCCATTTCTTGCTGCAGTTGCTAAGTCAATCCCCTCAGTTGTTAAATTACTGACACGGTTGTTAAGTCAATCTGGCTTCCCCATTGCCGTTGCTGATCAGGAGGTCACAAAAGATGATCACATGACTCCAGACAGAGCAACCATCATAAATATATGCCAATTGCTATGCATACGAATTTTAATCACTGAGTATGGGGATGCTGCAATGCCAGTTGTAAGTGTGAAAAATGGTCATAAGCCACTTTTTTTCAGTGCCATTGTAACTTCAAATGGTCACTAAATGAATGGTTGTAAGTCTGGGACTACCTGTACTGAGAAACTTTGGCCAGGTACTGAAAAGATGGTGATATGAGACAGGGAGGGTTCCTTTCCAAGAGCTTCCTAAAGCAGGAAGAAAGTCTTGTCTGTCAAGAACACTTCCTAAATGTGTGGGAAACTTCCAAAGCAGTTCTTAAGACTCTGGTGTGTTCCTATTCTATCATCTTCCCAACAGGAATAGAGGCTTACATAACAAAAGTAGGCCGCACAATGGGAGACAGACATTGAATGTGAACTGAGTAGCCTCATTTTAGGGCTCAGAAGCACTTTGGATTCAAAGGGGAAAAGTGCTTAAATTTTGAAGGGGTGCTTACATGGCTCCCCTCTGCAGCTCTCAAGTCCTCTCCTGGGACTGCCTGATTACCTGTTTTCGGTAATTGCAGAGCGATTTCCAGAGACGAGTCTGTGAGGAAATCTCTGGGTATCAGGAACTTCCTTTTAAAGCCTTTGCATCTGAAGCGCTGCACTGCCCTACATGTCATGTCATGTCATGTCAGTGGTGGGTTTCAAAATTTTTTACTACTGGTTCTGTGGGTGTGGCTTTGTGGGCATGGCATGGCTTTGTGGGCATGGCTTGGTGGATGTGGCAGGGGAAGGATACTGTAAAATCTCCTTTCCCTCCCCAATCCAGGGGAAGGTTACTGCAAAATCCCTATTTCCTCCTGATCAGCTGGGACTTAGGAAGCAGAGAATAGATGGGGGCAGGGCCAGTCAGAATTTTTAGTACCGGTTCTCCGAACTACTCAAAATTTCTGCTACTATTTCTCTAGAACTGGTCAGAACCTGTTGAATCTCACCCCTGGTTCATGTACAAATAATAATAATAATTTTTAAATATATGCTGCTATTAATTCCAACCTAAATATTCTTGTTTCTCTTTGGCCAGTTGTAGTCCCTGAGCTTCAAGGCTCTCAATCATCGCTTCACCCAGCTGAGCATTTCTCCAGGTCCTTCAAAAAAGGGAATAGAAAGAGAAATCAAAGAATGAAAACAGCCTCCTTTTCTCTTTCTTCTTTGCTTTCCTCCATTTTTCTTTTGTCTTTCCTCTTTTCCTAGGTGTCAAACAAGGGGGGGGCAGTGTTTCCTTCTTTCATGCGTTCCCCCAAGACAAAGGAAAATAACTTTAAAAATAACTGGCAGTCTTGCCTTCATTTTGTGCTATTTAGTTGAACAGCTAAAGTGGGAGAAAATGAAAATAACCAGCACTATGATGGAATATGAAATTAATTTTCCTTCAAAGAATAAAAGGGCCATAACAACAGGGTGCCTGTATAAATTCATTACTTTACTAATTTTTTCTTTCAATATATTGGCCTGGACATTTGCCTCGTGCTACCTGGAGCTCCAAACCTTCACTGCAAGTCACAAACCACAATTCTCATGTTTCACTGGCACTCTATTACTTGGTACTTAAGATATTTAACAATATAAAATTGTCCAACATTGTGTGCAAACTGCTTCCATTTCTTGCAAGTCTGCAAAATGAAATTTGGGGATCTTAAAATACACATGGATCAGGACACTAAGGATTTAGAGCAAGTTCCACCTTAGATGACAACAGAACCCAGATTTATGTTGCAGGCAGGTATGGGAAGCTCAAGATGGATTTTCCCCCTTATACTGAATGTTGGAAGAACTCCCAAATGACTGCTGCATTGAGATATGGTTTATTTATTTATTTATTTATTTATTTATTATTTAAATTTCTATACCGCCCTTCTCCCGAAGGACTCAGGGCGGTTCACAGCCAAATAAAATACACAATAATGTTACAATATAAACACAATTAAAATACAATTAAAAAACTTATTCAATTGGGCCGAAATTAAAAATTTGGAATAAATAATAAAAACCCAATTAAAACCCATAAATGAACTCCCAAATGACTGCTGCATTGAGATATGGTTGGCTGGCATAGATTTACTCAGTTGTGTGAGGGGGTGAGAGATATTACATTAACTCCTATTCTGGTCTCTCCCCAAGTTGAGAGTACAATAAAAAGGGAGATAGATCTTGCTGCCCAGCTCTGTCACAGATGGCTAATTGTCTCCCGCAATCCTACCGAAGCCACATTTTTCAGAATGTTCTTGACCTTCACAGTCAAGCTACCCTCCTTAACTAGACAATTGCATGACTGTTGAAGCAATTCTTCAAAGCTATTTTAAGCTAGTACCAGGCAGTAAAGATGTTCCTCAATGCATTTGCCTTGAAGCATTGAGCAGGAAAGATGAGAGAAGATGAGCAGGACAGAGCAAACCACGTAGATTAGAAGATAGCTAATAACATGAGGGATTACTCCAGAGTAATTTATTATTGCTGGCCTATAGCCAGGAATCTTGCTAGACTAAAGCACTCTGTCTCTGCTCCTTGAGAAAGATCCCCTCCCTCCTGCGAATTATGTGCTACATTCCACCCCAGTAAGAGATCATCATCTTTCTTGTACTCTCCATTTAAGTCCCTCTAAATGTAAATTAACCTTACCCTAAAAGTTCCTGTCGAAGTGAATGGCAACCCAAATGGCAAAAACTAGTCCCGTAGCAGACACAAAAGGTCAGTGCTCCACTCTTAACCTCCCACATTAGGACATCAGTCTGGACTGCTTTCCCCCCACCCAAAGCTGGCAATTTGGGAAGAACAAGATTGCACTTAATGGGAGAAGTATGTGGTTAGATGAATCTGTAGCCTGACCCTTGATGCTCCATAAGCTTTACATCAGCAAAGAATTTAAAGTTGTTTTAACCATGCCCCATTGGCTGACTATCTGGGGCCATGTACTGTGTACTGTCTTTTTGATGGGATCACTAATTCCACTCATTCTGGTTACAATATTCCTCTTCTAAATTACATTCTCCATTTTTAGCTAAAGATAAATGACAGGAGTCAAGAGCCCTTGAACTGAACAGGTCCTTCTGACTCTCTTCCAGCTTGTTCAAGACAGATATGCTTATCCATTTGACATGGAGCCTTTCCCACTGTTGAAATGAGTATCATCACCCCATCCTTGAAGTGTCAGAAAACCAATCAAGAACAAAATTGACTGTCACCATTGCTGATCCCTACCTTGCTTCTATTCCCACAGTGCTAGGCACCTACTTTTCCTTCAAAATAATAGTGATAAGCCTAATTAATTTTATATATCATGAGGCTGCTCTTGGGTAGTAGCAGAATAGGGTGGGGATTCTATTTTAATACAGGCACAGATGAGGATGTTTTCAGCCTATGCTTGTGTTATAGCTGAATTCAAATGGGAAAAAGATTCCTAACCAAGATAATAGCAATGGCACTTAGACTTATATATTGCTTTACAACCCTCTCTAAGCAGTTTACAGAGTCAGCATATTGCCCCCAACAATCTGGGTCCTCATTTTACCCACCTCGGAAGGATGGAAGACTGAGTCAACCTCAAGCCTGGTGAGATTCGAACTGCCAAATTGCAGTCAGCTGGCAGTCAGCAGAAGTAGCCTGCAGTCCTGCACTCTAACCATTGTGCTGCCACGGCTCAGTCTGAATCAAAGGTGACATTTCAGATAGGCAGAGACGAGTTATCATTCTGGGACACATTCACCCAGAAGTCAATTCCATTGGATTCCATGGAATCTAGGAAATGCATTTTATGTGGCTGCCTTGGGTGTCAGATGTATATTAAGGAAAGAAGCTAATGCAGGCTCCATCCCACAGTTTCTCTTCAGAATGATATTTCTTTCCTAGCAGCCTTTTCCCACTGCTGAGTTAAAATGATATTTAGTCATCCCTGACTCACGACAAGACAAAGCCAGCACAATATTTGCTATCTCTCATCTCCATTACCAATCTTTCTCCTGCCTTCACTGAATTGTTAACACTCAATTGTTGCTGAAGGGTGTTGTTCAGCTATTATTCAGTGCCACTCATAGGTCGTGGCATTCGCTTGCTCCTTGGATTTCTGCCATCTGTTTTCAACGTATCAGAAGCCAGAAGGAAAAACATCATTAATCAGAAACCAGAAGACTTTTATTTCAGAACTCTGCTCAACTTCTCTCGGCTGGTTTATTTGACCTTTTTTTTTTACATTATATTTGTACATTTCCTAAAATTAAAATAATTGAATTTTTAAAAAAATCTATTAGGAAACACAACGGCTGAAAGAATTTTAGAGAGGAGGGAATTCCTGCCATAAATGTACAACTGTGGCTCTGGAGCCGCATGTGGCTCTTTCACCCCTTTGCTGCGGCTCCCTACGTCACAACCGCCAATGTGCAATACCCACTGGCATGCAATTTATTGAGCTTGTCAACCCCCGGTAGGCCAACAATGGATAAATCTAAGAAAAAAATATTTTCAGAAGAAAACAGAACGTTTAATTCAAGTACATATGCTAGTTTTGTGGCCGCTCAAGAAATAGTCAGGCACCGGAAGGGTTTTGTGGCTTCCGATGTTTTCTTTTCTGTGGGAAACAGGTCCAAATGGCTCTTTGAGTGTTTAAGGTTGCAGACCCCTGAGTTAGGTCCGCTAGAATAATTGTAACTGACTAGCCCATGAACAATTTGCTTTCTTATTGTGGGAGGGGGAATCTTGAAATTGACAAATGGAGGGGAAAGGATGAACAGCTACAAACCCAAAACCTTGTGTTCCTTGCTGAACGGGCAGAGTTCTGCTATCTTCCCCCTATTATTTATTTCATCCTGCTTTGATTATTTTTACAAATAACTCTTAAGATGGCAAACATATCTAATATTCTTTCCTCCTCCTGTTTTGCCCAAGAACAACCCCGTGAGGTGGATTGGGCTGAGAGTGATTGACCCAAAGTCACCCAACTGGCTTTCATGGCTAAGGTGGGACTAGAACTCACAGACTCCCACTTTCTAGATAAGTGCCTTAATCGTTAGACCAGACTGGTTGTCTCTATTCGATAGAAGCCTAAAGAGAAGTTGATATCAGAAACAGAGAAGTCTTGGGAGGTAACAAATTTGAAAGGAACTGGGGAAACAAAGTGTTAACAGAGAGGGCAGAGATACACAGTAATATCTGCTTCCTCCAGAAGACAATATATGTAGCTCAATTGAATTGAATTGTGGAATCCTTGATGCTCTCTAAATTTGATTATTTGGAAGTTTCATTACCTGACTAGGTAACACCATCAGTGCTAGTGAGTGTGGAGTTTGCTCCCAATTTATATGCAGTAGTTTGCTCTGCCAGTATGAGTGGAGGTGTGGATTTCTCCTTGATAAGAATATTGGTGGGGTTTTTTTTTTGCTTATTAATTGGTTCTACTCAGAGCTATGTGAATATCATAGATTCAGTAAGCATTTATCAAGTTGGGCATCCAATCACATTCTTAAAATCAAGTCCATAGCCCTAGGCAATTCATGCACAATAGCATTCTATTGATTTTGTCAGGAGAATAAAGCATATGTCTAAAAGTGATTATGTGCCTCCCAGAATTGCAATGGAGTTGGACAGCCTTATATATTTAATAAATAATAGTAACAGCAGGAACAAGAGCAGTGATAAATAATATGCTGCACCCCCTGTGTATCCTGAGAGGCAGATAAAATAATGGGATCAGCAAAAGCAGGGTTTATAGGAAGTACTCCACGGTGAATTCTTCCAGGTTACTAATTCTTGTGGGATTGAACTGTTTATATTAATCAAAATATTTGCAAAACCAAAGAGCACTTCCAGGCCTTGCTTGCACTGATCTTTCAAGTTGTCATTCTCCATTCACAATTCTCCCATCTTCTTTCTATCCTGACAGGCTATTTTTAAGAGAAAAGCTGCTAAAGGAAGAAACATTCAAGCCACCATACTGGGCAATGCCTATTGACCACTAGAGCTCCAAAATAAATGGTGACTTGGATGCCATTCAAAATCAAGACAAACAAAATAGGGTGATTGCATGGCACACTTACACTTTTCCAGACTCCTGAAGCATCTCCAACCACTGGGATTGTTCATAAGCTGATTCTGCTGCTAGTACAATGTTGCCCTAAAAAAACACAACAACCCCAAATCATAAACCCCGTCTTTTCTTCAAGAGAAACTGGCATGTAAACACAGCTCATCAAAGAGGAAAACAAACAACTACTACTATGATTAAAAAAATGAAGACTATCTACAAATACATACATCAGTTTTACTTGCATGACTTTCCCAGAGTAATTCTGGGAATGGTAAATGTTGTGAAAACAATTGGCATTGATCCCTAGAAGGAAGTAGTGAAAGTTAACCAATTGAAAGCGATGGTTTACAAACAGATGAAAAATCTTAGGGATTTCTAATGTCACAGCTAACAATTCCCTTTACTGGCAGTTATACTCCTGTAAAACATCCTAGGTCATCCAGTCTGTTAGCAAATAAGCTACCAAAGTGAAATCAGATTAACAGAATAACAGAGTTGGAAGGGACCTTGGAGGTCTTCTAGTCAACCCCCTTGCTTAAGTAGGATACCCTATATCATGCTGGACAAATGGCTGTCCAATCTCTTCTTAAAAACTTCCAGTGATGGAGCACTTCTTTTGCTACTTGGGTATCTCTGCTGCATGCTTCTGTTGGGCAATCTACTTCTTTACTGTCTAATTAGCAACTTGTGTAGTATTAAAAATCTGCTAAATGGAACAAGAAAGAAGAAAAAAACACTTTACATGGAAGTCCTCATGAGAGATTTTCATTGCATAAGGCATATTGGATTCTTCTTTGGCTTCTACGATGCATCCACCAAGAGGTATGACACCCTGAGGAGGCACCAAAGATTTCAGACAATGTTAAAATCACTATTGAGAAGTGGCATGATGCAGTTAGAACAAGATAAGATTGAGAGATCCGCATCCAGAATGGTGGTCCACATAGAGCTAATGATAACAGAGAAATATATACAGGAAGTCCTCCAGCTTAGAAACAGCCTTTAGTTATGAACAGGCTGATTGTAGTACTCCAAATGGCAAAATTTCTTTGTCTGTTTGTTTACTTACCTACTTATTTAATATACTTCCTATCTCACTATTTGGAGCAACTCTGGCTGAGTGGCCAACCAGCAACAAGATCTGACTTAAAAAGGCAGGTGGCATATCCTCCACCCCCTGCCAATCAATGAACCACTGAAGTTACAGTAGTGGCCAAAATTGTGGAAACCTTTTGGAAAAAGTGTATTTTCTAAAGCTAGCTAATAACACCCCCCCCTTTTTTTTGAGTCGTACCATAACATTATATATCAATGGAAAGATAATTTAATCAAGAATGTAATGCAATAACTTTTATGAAGGATTTGCTATTAGAATAGCAGTTATAGTAAAGCAGTTACAGTATAAAGAAGAAAAGTGAAACACATAGAAAAAACAAGATATACAAAACTTATCTCCCTAGAAAAAAATGAGATATACAAAAATTATCATGTCAGTTAATACTTAGTTTGGTGACCTTTAGCATGAATTATGGCCTTACAACGTCTTCCCATGGAGTGAACCAAGTCTTTTAGTTCTGCAGCTGTTATAATGTGAAACCAAGATTGAATGATTGCTTCTATTAACTGGGTTTTATTGCTGGGTCGCTTCAACAAGTTTCTTTAGTCGGCTCCATAGATTTTCAATTGGGTTAAGGTCTGGGCTATTCTTAGGCCATTCCAGCAGTGGAATATGATTATCTTGAAACTCCTCCCCCCAAAAAAGTGGTGTTATTAGCCATCAAACCTCAAAAATACACTTTTCCCAAAAGGTTTCCACAATTTTGGCCACTACTGTATTTAGAATGTCTCCATGAGTGTCACAGGGGCCGGTTTAGCTCACGCTGGTAAAGCCTGTTATTAAGAACACAGTAGCCTGCAATTACTGCAGGTTCGAGCCCGGCCCAAGGTTGACTCAGCCTTCCATCCTTTATAAGGTAGGTAAAATGAGGACCCAGATTGTTGGGGGGGGCAATAAGTTGACTTTGTAAAAATATACAAATAGAATGAGACTATTGCCTTATACACTGTAAGCCGCCCTGAGTCTTCGGAGAAGGGCGGGGTATAAATGTAAACAAAACAAAACAAACAAACAAACAAAATAGTGCATGTATGTTAATATACTGTGCAGCCTGTTTTCAATGGTTCCTGAAAGCATTGCATGGCTTCAACAATTCCTCAGCTAGAGAAAGAGGAATGTTGTCCTCTTTTTGTCCATTTCAAGTGATGTCATGCTCCTGTATTTTTCTGACTACATAGTAAGACAAACATTTGACTAAATAACTTGCTCCAGTTTACGTACAAATTCAACTTAAGGATAGAGTTAGGAACAGAACTCTTTCTTAACCCTGGGCCTTGCTGTTCAAGACTCACTTAGCTCACAGATACTAACTCTCTCAGCTACAATATCTCCACAATTTAAGGTATTTTGTAAGAAAATTAGTTGGGGAAAAAGGCTTATGAAAGGAAGGTGTTTCCCGACAGATCGGTTCTATTTCTGTCTGACCAAATATTGAATATTGTGAGTTTATTTTCTCATTTGTTCCTATATGTCGGTGTTATGGAGAGAAAATAAGTGGAAATGATAACAATCATAAGCTGGTAATGACTAAAAGTTCTCCTCCTCCTCCCCTGTAAATGTGGAGGGATGTTTACACAAAGGCTTTGTCTGGAAGCTCTCTTAGCTTCCCAGATCCATAAGAACTTTTTATAAAAAGGAAAAGGAGTACAAATTGTTATGTACCATATAAGGAGTGAGCTATACGTTTCATTTAGGTCCTCCAAAAAGGCGAGAAAATACTTAAAGCTCATTGGTTAAGCTGGCTGGCAGCCCTCTATAAAAGAGGACACTGCCAGATTAGCACCCTGTTGGGTTGTACTGGTGTACCAATAAAGAGCTGTTGTTACTGAAAGAGCTTTGTCGGTCTCATCCATCATCAAATCTAACACAATAATTCAAGCACATTTGTTGCTAGTTGTAAAGTCTTCAACAGTGAATATTTGGCCATTGTTTTCCACGCAATGATGACCTCTAGCTTACATGATTGGAATGTATTTCTTCTTGAGCCATTCTTTTAACATTTCTTCAATATTTCAATTAATGCCAAATTCAGCAGACAGATCATATGGATGAGCCACGGTGACACAGTGGCTGGAGTGCAGTACTGCGGGCTACTTCTGCTGACTGCTGGCTGCCTGCAATTTGGCAATTCAAATCTCACCAGGCTCAAGGTTGACTCAGCCTTCCACCCTTCCTAGGTGGGTAAAATGAGAACCCAAATTGTTGGGGGCAATATGCTGACTCTGTAAGCCACTTAGAGAGGGCTGTAACAGCACTGTAAAGGGCATATAAATCTAAGTACTATTGCTATATATTTGGGCCAATTACACTAAACATATTTTGTCACCATGAGAGAAGAGATTGACAAAAGAAAAAGGAAGGGATTTCCATGGATTTGTTAGCCCCTACAGCCTTCTGAAACCCACCATACCAGCTTTTGTCATGAGATACTATAGAAGAAAATAGAATTGGTGAAAATCATGTTATATATCTCCAACTGCAAGGGGTGGGGGTGGACAAGAGAAGTCTTTAAAGCCTGGTGTGATAATGGCATTTTATGTAAAAATATAGAGGTCTGTAATTTGTACTGGTGTTTTTACTAAAATGCCAGTTATAAAGATGTTTTATTAAACAACGAACTATAAAATGTATCTAAAATAATGCTATGGAAACAGTAGAGCATAGATCAGGATCAGCTGGTAAATCTCTTAAGTTACAAGGTGTAGATGAAAAATACTCTTGACTGTCAATTCATCATAAAAACAGAAAATACACTGATGTTGCCTGTTTTCTAAGTGAGACTGGTGAAAAGAAGAAAGCTTGTGGGGTAACAGAAGTACACCTAGAGAACTGTACATGCTGTTCCCAGGCTGACCATATACCATACTGTATATTTAGTGGCACCTTTTATTTAAAGGCAGAAGGGCATAATCACCTCCATGAATTATTACTGAGTTTCTGTATAAAAACAAAGTGAATGTAGAAGCCTTGAGCCAGTCCACTCTAATGCATAGCCCCACAGTTTCTGAAATTCCTAATGTTCAGAAAAGGAGTAAAATTTCAAGAATAAGAAGTATAGAATGGAGAAGCTTTATTTACTTACAGGTAATCTTGGTTAATGACAGTAATTGGGACATGGAATGCTGTTGCTAAATGATATAGTGTGAAATCACATAACCATACTGACTTATGATAGCAAAATCCAGCAATTCTAGTTCATGTTAAGTTCTAGTTCATGTCAAGCAATGGCAACTGCAATAATATTTAGACTTATATACCACTTCATCATGTTTTACAATCCTCTCTAAGCAGTTTACAGTGTCAGCATATTGCCCCCAACAATCTGGGTCCTCATTTTACTGACCTTGGAAAAATGGAAAGACTGAGTCAATCTTGAGCCGGTCAGGATCAAACTGCTGGCATTGGGAATGCAGAGTTAGCTTGGAATACTGCATTCTAACCACTGTGCCTTTAAGCAAATCCCGCATGGTCATCCAACACAGTGTCATATGATCACCATCTGTGACCTTGTGGTGACGTTCCCATTGATTTTGCTTGTTGGAAGCCAGCTGTGAAAGTCACAAGAGTGCTCATGTGACCACGGGATTCTGCCACCATTATAATTGTGAGCTGGTTGCCAAGCACCCAAATTGCAATCATGTGACTGTGGGGATGCGCTGTGATGGCTTCAATTTTGAGGACAGGCTGTAAGTGTCCTTCAGTGTCATTGTTACTTTGAGCACTTGCTGAATGAATGGTTGTCAGCAGAGGACTATCTGTATTTATTTACTTACTGAATATAATTGTATGCTGCTCAGTTCCTAACGGCTCTTACATCAAGCAATAAATATCATTAAAATAGAATCAATCAATCTGTCAATCAATTGAAACAATCGCTCCTGGTTTTCCTCAAATGTTTTCTGAGGTGCACAACTTCCAGGCTTTTTGGAAGCTAAACAAGGAAAGGGTAACCTGGATTTCAAGGGGATTAAAAGTACATGCTATATTTGATGGTTTGCTATCCATCTTAAATACACAGTGTAGCTTCATTTAATTTTTTTTAAAAGTTCATTTTAAGGACACAAATATGTTTTGTGAAGCAGACATGCAGTCGTTCTCGAAGGGGCGTGCAAGGTCTGTGTAA
Organism: Ahaetulla prasina; assembly: GCF_028640845.1. NCBI lineage: Eukaryota > Metazoa > Chordata > Lepidosauria > Squamata > Colubridae > Ahaetulla > Ahaetulla prasina. The sequence continues at coordinate 300,028,775 of NC_080539.1, read as the reverse complement.
GGGGCGTGCATAAAGTGCACCCGCGTGCCTACCATCCCTGTCTTAATATTCCTTTTTTATTTACTCTTTTCAGGTATCCAAATTATGTCTATACTTCGACCTGTTATCTTATACATGATTGACAAAATAAATAAAAAAATAAAGACCCTATCTGAATGTCTTTGGAGACGCTGCTAACCTTTGGATGGATATTGAAGTACCGATTATTTTCAAAGTTCTTCTTTTCGCCCTCAGCATAGTAAAGCAGAAAACTTTCCTTGATGATAAAGAATCTGAAAAAGAAACGTATCTTTATGTAAAAATTTAACTCAACAGAATTTGTACTTATTTGAACCCTGGTGGATGCCACGGGGTCCACAATGTAGTAGAAAATGGTGATGTACCTGGACACGTATGAATGGGCCTTTCTGTAGGTTTAGTCATTTTCTTATGACATCTTTTGCTATTCTACTAGTATCATTTTGAGGAAACTTGCCTTTTGCTCTGTTCTCTACACCAAGGGTCTCCAACCTTGGCTTTGCTGGCTGAGGAATTCTGGGAGTTGAAGTCCACAAGTCTTCAAGTTGCCAAGGTTGGAGACCCCTGCTCTACGCATCCTATTTTGCATAGCAGTGATTACAGCCTGTTGATTTACATTCTTAAGCCTAAAAGCAGATAGTTGAAATGACTTTTTCAGTATTTTTTCAAGTGTAAGTATTGCTACCCAGAAAAATTACATGTACCGGTACTATCACACACCGAATCTTGAGAAAAAAAAATATTAATGTGGTACTTTTAAAAACGGTATTTATTTGTTAAAAATGCCTTCTATATTAGTTCCCGTTATAGAAAATTTGGAAACAGTTAAAAATGTTGAACTCCTTCACAAAGAAAAACAAAAAGATAGACGGATAGTCTTTGATTACTGGCTGCTTTGTTTTACAACCATTTGAAGTTGGGACAGTGATTTAAAAAAAAAAAAAGCTTGCAACTATTCCTCACGTTTATGACCCTCTCAGTGATCACTATTGCCATTTGTGTGTTCCTTAACAAACAGAATAAATAGAAAAGGCAGAAGTAAACTTGCTTTGCTTAATGAGCAAAGGGAAAGGAAAGTTGTAAGCCTGTCACAGTCACAAAGACTGTGGAGTTCAGTGGTGGACTTGCAGCTCTCAATTATGATCACTAAGTGAGGACTGCCTGTATTGGGAGAATTTGTGGCTGGGTAAAGTCACTATAAAGAGGTGAATTGCTTTAAAAGGAAATGCTAAAACATATCAGTATTGCATACTGATGATACATGAGAGGATTCTTCACATCATCAAATTCAGCTTAGTAGTTATAGCTCAGAAAGTAAATATAAATATACTCCCCTGTACTTCTCAGTGTAATGATACACTCTAGGCATTATATATGTACAAACAATATTCACTGAAGACGTATTGTACATAAAGTACCAATTGCATAATGAGGTCTAGATTTTTTTATAACGACACTTTAGTTTCTCATTGGTAAGAATGCTAATGAAATGTGGGAAAATGAATCCTAAAATCCACTGGCATTGTCTTTGGAGTGGAAGACTAAAGCAAAATGCAATTATCCAGATTGGAAATGTCTTTCACAAAAGGAATTAAGATAAGAGATGCATTTGTCCTGAGTTATAGACAAATTTCAGTGCAGTTCCAATTCTCAGCAACTCTCTTAGCAAAAAGAAAACCTTTTATGTCTAAACAGAACAAAGGCACCTTTCAATTCATTTAAGTTCCTGAACTGGTGAGGTTTTCTTTGACTTCCTCATAAAATCAGACCAGAATCATTTCTGTCAACAATGGCATGACTAAGCACATTAAAGGCACATTAAACTGAGTGTACATGGATGTTTTAAAATGAATAGAAAATAAATTACTTTCGAAACAGTAACTTTGCAGAAGGATTATCTTGAGAGTCAGAAGCTTTGGGGACTGGATACTCACAAATGTGGAAACTGGGTAATCCAGGGGTTGCTTTCTTTTTGAAAGAAACATTCCTTGAATGTTATCCTAGATTCCACCCTTCCTTTCATAGCTCAACTAGTCTCAATACCATGGAATGTTTTGGACAGCTTTCTCTGGACTAGCGGTCACCAACTTGTGGTCTGTGGACCACTGGTGGCCCACGGAAAAATTATTTGCATTTTTTATATTGCACTAAATCAGGGATCCTCAAACTACGGCTCCTGGGCCGGATACATGCAATGAACATTTGTGTTGCTGCAGAGAGTCTCCCCCTTCTGGGTCTTTTTGTGTGGGTTGGAGGGGAGCAGAAATTCTGACTTGGGGTCTGTTTCAGCCTCCTGGTGTGGGGCTTTGGGCGAAGACTGGAGGGAATTGCTGCTGGTAGAGAAGAGCTGGAGGGCCTTGTTCCAGTGGGACTGCCTAATGGCCTGGAACTGGCTGACCATCTCAGCCTGCTGAGCCTCCAGGTGTTGGCACCTGGCCTTGCAGTCCTGCAGATCTTTCCTCTGCTTGGAAAGCTTATGCTTGTAGTCCTCAGTGAGGTACTTCTGCTGAGCCTCCTTCTCATTCAGATCCAGTTTGGACTGAGCTATATTGCCAACTCTTTCTCATGGTGGCTGCTTTTTCATGGTGGCCAGCAACTGCTTCCTGTTGGGGCCCTAAGGAGCCCAGGTGGGCAGGTGAGGAGTGGCGAGACATCGAGTTGGCCACACTCAGCCAGTCACATGATCATCTTGCCACACCCACCCAGCCATTCATTAGGCAGATCATATTAGTGATCCACGGGATTTAAAATTATGAATTTAGTGGTCCCCTTGGGTCTGAAAGGTTGGGGACTCCTGCTCTGGACCATCATCTATATCTGATCCTGGACAGAAATAATCTGCTAAAATGTTCATGCACAGAAACTGTAGTTGATACTACATTTCATTCCTAACAGTTTCATTGGTTCTAGAGCAGCCCTTCCCAACTTTTTTTCAATATGTAGATCCCTGTGTCATCCCTGAAGCTTTGAGGATCATCCCATGTTTCTGGGGTCAGTAATGCAAGCGCTATAGCACACAGAGCTCCTTCACATTAACTAAATCAAGGCGCTGCCTAACTTTAAATGACTTATGCAAATCTTCAGCATTTTGTAAAAAAAGCCTTTTAGGACAAAATTTTGCCCAAATGCCAAATCACAAACTATGGTGGTGTTTCCGCTTCAAATCTTCCAAAATTTAAAAGGAGAAGGCCCCAAGCCTTCTCATTTGCACAAGATTGGCAATCTTCAGAGATGTCAAGGCAAGCATTGTGATTACTGGTATATGTATGGGTATACAAGGATGAGAGGGAGACTTTTTTTGTTACCCACATTGAGAAAGTACCTGCAGGATATTTGCTATTCAACAGTGATTTATAAACCACAATCAGGATTTCGTGTTTTCCTATCTGAATAATTTCATTTGCTACTAAATCTTTTATATCTGGGATGCAAAAAAATCTGGACAATCTTAAGATGGCTGCAAAGAGTTTTCTGCTAAATATTTCTTTGTTTCCATCCAGAATTTTGCAATCTGCAAGTAGAGGTGGGCGTTGTGCTATAAAATCAAGAGTAAACCGTGAGTTGTTTGTTACAAAATGAGTTACACATACATTTGGCATAGTTGAGAAAAATATATACATTCTGTGATCAACCCTCAGAAAGTCTGTTTTCTGCAGAAAAAAAATGCTGCTACAGTTTCTAATGTATGCAGTTAATGAGCTTAGTTAGCTAATATTTACAAAATCTTTGAAAACTTAAAAGAACTCAGTTAAGTACACTCTGATTTTTAAAATTCTTCGATCTAGGATCCACAGATTTTTTTTTCTCTTGTACTGTTCTGTTCTAAAAGTTCCAGGTACCAAATAATGTACATAGTTGAAATTGGGATCATTTTCATCCTTTGGGAGACAAATTCTGGTAGAAATGGAACAAGAGTATCTCCAGGACTTTCCATATCTCAAATGAACCAAGTGAGATGGCATACTTTTCTGTTACATGTTTTGGCAGCAAAACCACAGAGAGATGAGATTGATATATCTGCTTATCAAATGGAAAAGAGGGAGATTTAATTTAGGGAGGAGAAAAGCTTCAACATGGGTGATTCTAAGCATTTTTGTAACCTTTTGATGCCCAGATTGATGCTGAAGTTTTCTATTTAATTCAACGAACTCATAAGTAAGGCAGACTCTAGTATTTAAAGCTATACATTCCCTACAATAATTCCTAAAGCAGTTACTGAAAGGGATGTCAGCTCTTATGGGATCTTAGTTCTCGTTTAGGAAAAGATTCTAACTATTGTTATTCCAAGTCAGATAGTCCCTAGGTATGAACCTGTGAGTGAGAAAGATAGCTAGTTAGGGTCATTTCTTTATATTCTAATTGTAATTGCCTAGTGTTGATCAGTTTCCTTTTTAATAGGTTTTGCTCCTGTATTTCCTCTGATCGATCAGTACCAGCTGTTATATGACCATTGAATTGTTGTGGCTATTTCAGCAGGGTGCTTGTCAAGGATGAGTCATGCCATGTTTTAGAGCTGGGTCAACATCACTGCTGTTTGGTGACACTCTTATAATACAGTCACAAAATTGATGAAGCTGCAAGACTGCCTCCTCCAGGGAATGCAAAAAAAGAGGTCTGCCAGAGGAACTCTTCCCTCTCTTTTACTGATGGTTGCTTTCAACTAGTAGAATTAAATCTATCAGTTATCAAAACAGAGGATTCTTCTGAAATAGTATAGGGCCGTGATGGCGAACCTATGGAACGCATGCCCCAAGTGGCACACAGAACCCTCTCTGTGGGCACATGAGCCATTACCCCGGCTCAGCTCCACATGTGCACACACCTCCTGCTGGGCAGCTGGTTTTCGGGTCTCTGCCGTGCATGCCCGGGGGGCAGGGTGCATGCGGGAAACGCATGTGTATGGGGCAGGGTGCACGTGGGGGTGGGGCACACACAGGGGGTGGGGTGTGCATGCGTGGGGGTGGGGCGCACATGGGGGCATGCGTGCATGCATGGGGAGCAGGGCGCATGTGGAAGATGTGTGCACAGGGGTGGGGGCAAGGCGCACGTGGGGGCAGGGAGCACACAGGAGTTGCATATGTATGCATGGGGCAGAGCGCATGTGGGGGAGTTGCGCACACATTGCATTATGGGTGTGCATGTGCATGCATCTGCGTGCTTTCAGCACTCGGTGCCAAAAAGGTTAGTCATCACTGGTATAGAGTTTCCTGCTTTTTAAAAAAAATTTATTTACATTTACATCCCGCCTGTCTCCGAAGACTCAGGGCAGCTTACAGTGTGTAAGGCAATAGTCTCATTCTATTTGTATATTTACAAAGTCAACTTATTGCCCCCCCAACAATCTGGGTCCTCATTTTACCTACCTTATAAAGGATGGAAGGCTGAGTCAACCTTGGGCCTGGTGGGATTCGAGCCTGCAGTAATTGCAGGCTGCCGTGTTTTAATAACAGGCTATCTTACAGCCTGAGCCACCACGGCCTTTTTGCTTGAGCAGAAAGTTGGACTAGAAGATCTCCAAGGTCCCTTTCAACTCTATTATCCTGCATTCTGTCACATCAGAATCAGCTCTTTCTCTAAGTGCCTTCATCAATATACAGTAGCTTAGAACAGAAGTCTCCAACCTTGGCAACTTTAAGCCTGATGGATTTCAACTCCCAGAATTCAAAGCTGGCTGGGGAATTCTGGGAGTTGAAGACCACCAGGCTTAAAGTTGCCAAAGTTGGAGACCCCTGGCTTAGAATGTCACTTGTATTCGTTAAAAGGCAGAAACTTTTTTTTATTGACTTATAATGCTGAGGTTTTTTAAAAGGCTATGATTTTTAATAGTTTGAAATTTTCCTAAACATTGAATGTCTTCCACTTTAAGGAAGATTGCTTAAATATATACATTTATGTTTGATTAATTCTTCTCAAATGCTAAAGAGATCAATTAAAAGAATGGCTCAAGTACTTCTTGGTTAATCTGGTGGTCCATAAAAGACTGCATTGCTGCCATGCTCTAGTATTATGGTCAAAAGAAGAATGAGCTGATAATAATAGAACATCAGGCAGGTGAGTGAAGATGTTTTGGATAAATTTTTGGGGTAGGATTTTTGGGGGCTCCTGGGTTTTATTTTCCTGACCTTTGCATTATATTTTTTAGTTTGCTGCAGGATACCAGTAACAAACCATACAGCCAAAGTTAGCAAGTTGCTGCGAGATTTCAGTGGTATGATTCCTGTTAACCAAAGGTTTTCAACCCCTGGATAAAAATGGTGCTGACTGGGAATTTTAAGTGTTGAACTCTAACACATTATCTGGACTTTAAATTTGTCTAGAGACGTTATTCTTAAGAGGACTTGAGTTCATTCAGCACCTGAGAAAAGAATGTGCCCAGAATGGGCACAATTTTTTACCACCAGTTTGCCGCGCATGTGTGCCTCCCATGCATGCGTCCGGCCTTCCGTGCATGCACTTTTCTCATGCGCACTTTCTGCACATGCACCCGGCCTCCAAAACATGGTAAATACAACAGCATAGTACCAGGGTGGGTGGATGGGGGTGGGTCCACTATCTGCTATCAGTTCACCTGAACTGTTCCGAACCAGCTGAATACTAGCACTGAATGTGGCTATTTTTAGAAAAAAGATAGTATCTCTGTAGGAGAACACATTTCAGTTAAGAGTTTCTGCAGAGTAGGGAAGTGAGTGGATCAGAGACAGGTGTCATCCAGATGTTTTGGGTTACAAATCTCATAATCTCTTGCCATTGCTCATGATCATTGGGGCAATGAGAATTGAAGTCCAGAGCCTCAGGAATGTACCAGGTTGCCTACTTCAAACCATATGAACGAAATGAGCCTGTAGTTTGATTCAATGCAAGAGAGATTCCTATGTTTCTTTTAATACCAATTCTAAGTTAATTTATTCATATTTTAACACGGAATCATATTCTTAAATTTTATGCAGTATGTGTTAGTAGTTTTGTATATAGGGAGATCTACTTCTTCCAATGACACATAACGTAACATAATATAATAACAGAGTTGGAAGGGACCTTGGAGGTCTTCTAGTCCAACCCCCTGCCCAGGCAGGAAACCCTACACCATTTCAGACAAATGGCTATCCAACATTTTCTTAAACATTTCCAGTGTTGGAGCATTCACAACTTCTGCAGGCAAGTTGTTCCACTTATTAATTGTTCTAACTGTCAGGAAATTTCTCCTTAGTTCTAAGTTGCTTCTTTCTTTGATCAGTTTTCACCCATTGCTTCTTGTTCTACCCTCAGGTGCTTTGGAGAACAGCCTGACTCCCTCTTCTTTGTGGCAGCCCCTGAGATATTGGAACACTGCTATCATGTCTCCTCTAGTCCTTCTTTTCATTAAACTAGACATACCAGTTCCTGCAACCGTTCTTCATATGATTTAGCCTCCAGTCCCCTAATCATCTTTGTTGCTCTTCTCTGCACTCTTTCTAGAGTCTCAATATCTTTTTTACATCGTGGCAACCAAAACTGAATGCAGTATTTCAAGTGTGGCCTTAACAAGGCATTATAAAGTGGCACTAACACTTCATGTGATCTTGATTCTATCCCTCTGTTTATGCAGCCCAGAACTGTGTTGGCTTTTTTGGCAGCTGCTGCACACTGCTGGCTCATATCTAAATGGTTGTCCACTAGGACTCCAAGATCCCTCTCACAGGTACTACTATTGAGCAAGGTACCACATATATGGTACCTGTGCATTTTGGTTTTTTTGGTCTAAATGTAGAACCTTACTTTTTTCACTGTTGAATTTCATAATATGACCTTCAACAAAGTGTCAGCAAAGTTTCATAAAGGTCAGTTCAGTGCTTAAATGCAAACTTTCTTCTCTAAATGCCTTGATCTAGTAGTCACATATGGTTTAAGTTAAAAATTCAGCAGGTTCTGACAGGTTCTGGAGAACCGGTAGTGGAAATTTTTAGTAGTTCAGAGAACTGGCAAATACCACCCCTGGCTGACCTCAGAGTGGGGTGGGAATGGAGATTTTGCAATATCCTTCTCCCAGGAGTGGGAGGGAAAGGGGATTTTGCAGTATCCTTTCCCTGCCATGCCTACCAAGCCATGCCCATGAAGCCACACCACGCCCACCAAGCCATGCCCACAGAACAGGTAGTAAAAAAATTTGGATTTCACCACTGGTTAGTGGGGCACAGCTAAACAAGGACCCTGACATGTGGGGTAGGAGGATTTACATAACATAACAACAGAGTTGGAAGGGACCTTGGAGGCCTTCTAGTCCAACCCCCTGCCCAGGCAGGAAACCCTACACCATCTCAGTCAGATGGTTATCCAACATTTTCTTAAAAATTTCCAGTGTTGGAGCATTTTTAAGATTTTTAAGATATAATTTTATTAAAAGTTTCATACTATCAATTATGAATGAAAATGAAAATAATAGGGAAACAGGGAATGGAAAGAAGGGAAAAAGAAGTGTGGTAAGGGGGGGAAGAAGAAAAACACATTAACTTCTAACTTTTTTCAATGCAATAGAATAAAAATGCAGGTCAAAAGCTTCATCTTTTTTCAGGTAATATATATAATAGTCATTTCTATAACAACAAACTTAACTAATCAGCAAATCCCAAAGACAAAATTACATTTTTTTTCCTGCCTTGAGCTCAAAAGACTAGAAGTGGTTTCCTAATAGAAATAAAACTGGATATATATATCCAGGAACTATATAGTTTTTTTTAATGATTAAAACAGTTAATGAAGCCATCTTTGCTAGCTCCATCAATTTTTCCATCCATTCTTCCATTGTGGAGATTATTAGGGAATTTTAATATTTTGCTCCTCATTATCTGCCACACCCACAGAACCAGTAGTAAAAAAACTTGGATTTTACCACTGGAATAGGTCCTTAAATTATGAGTGCCATAAGTACAACTGGTTGCATTTCACATCTCTATACATTTATTAGCTGAAAGCACAACTAAAATAGAGATTCCAGGCAAATTTTATATACTTCTCTTAACATGATATCAGAGGTCTCTTTTTAAAAGTCCTTTCTATTCTTAATAGGCTAACAATAAAGAATGAGAGTTTTCACTGCTTCAGTACGTGGACCTTAGTTTCCACAAAAGTGTGACTGGAATTGAAGAGAATATTTCAGCATTTCTGTTAGGGCCAGCTTGATGGAAATAAGCAACTCGGAGGAGCATAGATGACAATCATCTTCCTGACAGACAGAAGGTCCTGCTTTCCTTATAGGACATGTAGTTCTTTAAGAAGAGGGACCTCAGCTCAGCAGTGCCAGAGAATATTGATTTCTCTGAGGAAGTAACAGCTCCTCATCACCTTTTTTGGCCAACTGCTTACCTTGCAAACTGTTTTATGACTTGCATTTTTACTACGCTTTAGGCATATGGAGCCTGTGCGGGAAGGTGCTATTTTATGCAATGCCCTCATACTGTGGTTGGAGAGCATTTTTTAAAAAAACCACAACCACATTCTTATTTAATCAGGAATCTGCTCTGTTTGGCTCTTGACAGTTTGCTAAGTCTTTCAAGTCAACACCTCCTCTGCTTCAGAAGGGTTCTGCCCAGAGGTGGGTTTCAGCAGGTTCTGACCAATTCTGGAGAACCAGTAGTGGAAATTTTGAGTAGTTCAGAGATCCGGTAGTAAAAATTATGACTGGCCCCGCCCCCATCTATTTGCTGCCTCCCAAGTCCCAGCTGATGAGGAGGAAATGGGGATTTTGCAATAACTTTCCCCTCCCGTGCCCACCAAGCCACACCCACAGAACCGGTAGTAAAAAATGTTGAAACCCAGCACTGGTTCTGCCATTAACTTTTGCCTCTGCTTAGCTGTAAAAGGCCCACTAATTTCTATGCACACAGCCGGAAATATCTTTTCCATGAGTTCACAGGTACAAGTTGAGAGTAGAAGTACAGGTTGAGCATACAGTACCTCTTCTTCACTTCCTCTTCTTTTGCTCAGGCAAATTAGCAAGAAAATACTGTACATATGCTTATTTTAAAAAGATTGATCCAGGACTTCATTTTTTGAACAGATGAACTCAAGGAATAGCATTTCGGAGGTTCTTCGCAGGGGAGAGCAGAGGGAAACTACTAAACCATGTTCTCCTCTCTGCAGTTCCTTTACGCTGTGCTGGAATGATGAGGCAAAAGAAGAAACAGAGGGAGGATCAGCAAAACAATTATCTCCCATCTTTGCTTCAATGGAAGAACTCTGCAAGCAGAATTTCCTTCATAGGAACCCTTGATCCAAGTTTCTTTTTACATTTATCCACTGTGCTTTTATGTTGAGTTGGCTATATATTAACTGCAGGTATAAATGCACATGGAATTTAAGATGCAGAGAGAGACAGATTTTTCTGGGAGGATTGGTAGCAGGAAGATTAAAAAGAAACCTTACGTGCTAAATGTTTCTGAAATCTGGCAATAAAATAAGTTACCCCTGATTACATACATAGCTACTAATTCAAAATTATATTTAGGAATGGGATATTTATTGTGGGGGTGGCATTTTCTTCTCTTAACCCGTAATATTTTGTGATTGAGAAATAGAATTGTGCAGCAATTCTGACAACGAGCACAATATAAATATGTGCGTAGGATTAGATCGTGATAGCATGTGATATCATGAACAGTTTCGCTCCTCCCTGTTGTGTTGGCACTGTGTCATGTCTTCAGATCAGGCAGGCAGCATTCTCAAAAAAACCCAAAAACACTTTGGAATTAAGTTCACACAACAACAGCAAGCAAGCAAGCAAGCAAGCAAGAAAAGAAAGCCTTCACTGCTTGGCTAAACTTTCCCTAGAAGTGAGTGATCTCAATTTAGCCTATCTTCGGGGGGGGGGGGGAAGCATGGAGTCCAAATGGAAATGCTACATAAGTTTTCTCTATCTCTTATATACAGTTGGCCTAACACCAGATCACCTATGCTCCTTCTTCGAAGAGCACAGAGAATTGCAAGCAGAATCTCTTTGCCAACCTACAAAACGGACCACGACACAGAAATTGTGTTTGCCCAGATTGTTAATTAATAGATTCCATTAAGTTGCACAATAATGATGATGGTGATGATGGTGATGATGATTTGGATCCTACACATTAATACAGCCCCATTCCTGGGCTGTATTCTTCTATTCTGGAGCTCATCTATCTGGACATTTGAAGATGCTGTCTGGTCTGTCTGGACATTTCAGAACCCCAGCCTGATTGTTCTCCCAGATTTTCTGGATTTTCCTTCCCATTATGAACTCCAGAATCACCTTCTCTTCTCTTCTCCCTTCCCTTTTTGCCTCTGCAGCTCTACCCAGACACTTTCTGCCTTACCTTCTGGACCATTTGGCTGACGGTCTCCCGAACGGTCTCTTCCAGAGCACTCCATACAGCTGCACTTTGGTGCGGATATCCAAGGCATCAAGATCCGTCGGATCCATGGAGGGGGAAGGAGAGACCGAGTTGGATTTTGAAGTAAACATTATTAAGAGGCAGACTTTAAAAAAAAACACCTAATTCTCTGCCTCTGCTCTGCAGCTGTAGGAATCCGATTAAATGCAACGAACCAGAAAGGCGTGTAACTGCTTACTCGGGGAGAGAGGGGGAGAGAGTGAGGCTTAGCTCTGAATCAATAACTGTGCTGCCAGTGCTCGATATTTGTCTCCCTGATGCAGAGATGATGTGAGCTTCCTCGTTTCATTTCACTTCCTGATGCCCTGAACACCGAGGGAACATTCCAGACAAGCAGGGGGGGGGGAAAATCTTTTTCATGAAGTAGATGGAACCCTCAATGTAACAAGGCATAGTTTGTGTGACAATGGAGTATTCACAAAGTATAGTTGCAGGTAGAATGAAATGGCACTCATGTATTTCTTTCCTAGTTAGTTTGGTATGATGGTTAAGGTTTAGGGCTAAGAACATGAAGATCTGGGTTCAAATCCTCAATCCATTCACTGGGTAATTCTCGTGCTGAGAGGCAGTAACCAGCCCAATTTACCTTGGCAGGTTGTTGTAAAGATAAAATGGGAGGAGGATCTAAGAAGGGACCTTGAAAAAAATATGGGATGGTTATGAAATAAAGGATTCCTTTAATGAATAAGTGGGATGGGGCTAACCACCTCTGAGCTCAATGAAAATTGCATTTCTGTTCAAATGTTGAGCATGCACATATGTTTGAACATGAATCCCACTAGCCAAGTTTCCATTCAGATGTGAGATTTAAGGTTGTAGAGACTTGATTCTAATTTGTGGACCAAGATATTTTAAAAATTATTTTTAATTTTCTCTGAAGTAAAAAAAAACACACAAGAATCTATGATAAGAGCTCAGAATGATACATTCATTCACATTCAGGATTTGAAAACAAGATTCAGCTTAAACCACTCAGAGATGGTTTGAAAAGAAGATTTGATGAGAAGCTACCGTATCATGGAAGGCATTCTTTGGCAGAATGGGATGGAAACAGTCAGGCTTTCAGAGCATATTAATTTTGTGAAATTTCAGAGAGCTCCATTATTATTATTATTATTTAAAAAAAAGAAAAATGCGCCTGCACTTTTTAAAAGCAGAAATGGAGGAGATAAGGAAATGCAGCAAAAATTGTTTTATTAAAGTTTAACAATAGCATGTTCAGAAACTGTTTAAAAGGTAAGCTCTTACTAAACTGGTTATCAGTTTTTCTAGGCAGTTACAATGGCTGACTGACATAGAATTGTTTCTGCAAACAATGTATATAATAATATCCCATGATATAAATAGAAATATGTATTATACGCAATAGTTTAACCTCAAACCACAGTATGTAAAACTACTTACAATGCAAAACCATTTGACCTTTTTGTTTCAAAACAAACTGCTTAAAACAAATTCTAGCAGAGGTGTGAGACATATTCAGCAGTGCAGCAATAGCAACAGAACTGTTAAAAATCAGGCTTTCTTCCTTTCCATGCATTCCTTTTCGACCTGTGTGAAATATTGGGAACTGTCCCATACATTATGGGTTGTGGTCATGAAGGTATTTAGAGGTGTTTCTGCCTGATTACATCTCAACAAAGGATCCTGGCAGGCTTCCTGGATACTGATGGCTGTAGATGATGTTGGAAGCCACACTTCTGTTTTTGAGCATTGCAGTGTGGGAGATGTGGTTTATGGAATGGTTAACCCTTGCTTGTCTAAAATTTCAGATAGGATTACCATTTTATATTTTTTCAAAAAAGTTTCTTTAAAACATATGAGTTAGATATGAACATTAGTTTGCCCTCCAGATTTCACCTTTTTTTAAACTGAAGCTTTGGCTAATTTATGCTATTCAAAGTTTACTGGAGATCAGAAAACAAAAACAAAAATCAAACCTGTAGAATAGAATATGGAAAAAACTCAGGTTATCAAAGAAGAGATATAGGTAGTTCAGAACTATCAGGAAAATTAAAACTAAGAATGAACGGATTTTTAGTAAAGAATAACAAAGGGCTTCTTAAGATATTTCCAGAAATAAAACTAAAACAGTGTATCAGTTATTCAATGAAAATGTCAAAATGCTAATACATAACTTGCAATCACTGCAAATGAGTCCAATTTTGACTCAATCAACTGCTGCATCCTTTGATATCAACTTATAGAAAATAAATTTCAACTTATTCATTCCAAGTCAAATTGGTATATCTTGTTTTGATTATTTGCCATGACAAATTTTGAAAATCCATATATAACATATAGAAGAAAAAGATGTCCTCAAATTCCCCTTGAAAATTTTTTCTCACCCATAGGAAACTTTGTTACCTGCTCCCAATAACATTTTTAAACTGTAGTGTTATAAAATAGCAACCTAGTTTCTCCGAAATTCATTATAGTATGAATCTCTTCATTATCATTACTAGACTAGCCTATTTAACAGAAAAAAGCAAACCAAAAGCAGTTGGGCAATTAGATCCCAAATGCCTCCCAAAGTGTGCAATTGTGACCATTTTTGTTGTCAATGAATTTCATTCCAGTATTGGTCTGATAGTTATAGGTAGTAACTGTATTGTCAGACTATTCCTGCTAAATTCTCTAATAGCTCCAAATAGACTGGATCACTTACTTAGAAGAAATCTTGTCTTCTATCTACACCTGTCTGATTCAGTTGTGCAATTTCCTGTTATCTTCCTCTCCAACTCCCGTAATAGTCTTATCACCAAAATCATGGGAGCCCACTACCATAGGGCACAGATGGGGGGGGCGGAGTGCTGTACGCAATTGTTTTGTTAAGATTGTGGTCTATACTTGGAAAGGCCAACTAGAGATTGACAAAACTACCTGGTCACTTTTGCACATGTTTATTTACAAGCCTATATCTCCCACCTCTATATCTATCAGATTTTTATTTTTTTTACAGATGCCCCAAACCTGGCAGAATAGCGTTTTCATATAAAAGACTGGATAGCAAGTTCTATACACAAGATTCTATCTGTCGAAAGTTTGAGAAGCACAAGTGGCTTATGTTAAAGAAAACATACTAAAAATAATTTCTGATTAGCCTTTTTTCTATCCATCTGGATAGGTACCTGAGTAAGTTTCCAATATTTTCCAGCTCCATTTAAACAAACTTAAGTTTGGATTTTTTTAAAATTAAATAAATTTTCCTTAGAAATGTCTGGAGCTAACAGCATGTGGTACATTTGTGATCATTTATGCATTTACATGGCTGCCGAAATCAAACCAGGTGACTCTGGGTGGTGGACAAAAAAAAGCCCATCATTAATACAAAACAGCAAATTAAACATACTGAACAACGGCAGGACAAAGAGAACTGAAAACCCTTCTTACCATTGTGGACTCAATTAAACCTGATCCCAGAGCTGGGAGAAAAAGCCAGGTCTTCATTGCTTTCCTTCCTAAAGGCATGTATAGTTGGGGCCAATTTTATACCTAAGAAAAGATTCCAAATGGCAGGGTACATCAGAGAAAGCACACCTCCTGGGCCTCACAACACGACAATTTCAATGAATGGACCAAGAGTTTGCTTTCTCCTTGGGAATGTATGGGGATGGGCAAATATACCCACAGGAGTATGTCAGTTAGGATATCATCAGCACTTTGAATTGCACCTAGCCTGCAGTTTACAGAAGTTATCATGCCAGCATAATAAATATTCTTAATTAGCTGGGCTGGTGCATTATGGTCCAGTTGAAGTTTCCAATGGTCTTCAAGGATATGCAAATCTCCAATGAGTTTTGAAAATAAGAAAAGATTATTTAGGAAGTACATTTGATACTTTGGCATGTTACATTTGGATGCATTGGGGGAGGGATGACAAAGTATGCTGATTTATTATGCTTTTCACTGGGGTTCTTCTAAAATTGCTTTATCTAATTCTACTGTTTCTAGAAGTGAATAAGGGAGATAAAAATGAGATAAAGCAAACTATAAACCATTTTCCCTTGAAGAATCTACATATTGCCTTTTGGTCACCATTAAAAATGAGACAACTTATTTTAACAATGCAGCAAATAATTTTTAATATAATAAAAACATATTTAAACAGTTCACAATTAAAGTGAAAAAATTAAAAATAAGGCAGCCATCCGTGGAATGATCTCATGTGTACAAATGATTTAGAAAAGACATTAAAATTACACTTTAGTACACGGAATCAGGTATACAGCTATGACCAGGGAACACTGCCCATAAAATCATAGCTGGTTAGGGACATAACAGAAACATGTAAAAGTTCGTATCTTTTTGAAATGGATAATCTCCTTCAAATGCTGCTGCAAGGGCTTCCCATGTTCCAAGTTACCTATGGTTCATCATAAAACAGCACAGCAGTATGATTTATTGTTCAAGTTTTCCCATTCCGGTACAGCTGGATATTAAAAATTATTTTCACTTAGGATACTGGAAAATCATTTTTGAGCTTCTCTTTTCCACTGTTTCAGAAATTCCAAGACACTTCCTTTCAATTGAAGATACTGCATTTCCTTGGTATATCTGTCAAATATTGCAAACTTAAGTTTCTCCAGCATAGGCAAAAGATTGTTTTATGAATAATGGCAATTAGGTGACTGAATGTAAGGTTGCATACAGACACAATTCATAGTAAACATTTCCACTTTCAACTCAGTCTATAACTAATGTGACTTTTGGAAATGTTGGAATTTGTAAGAATGTATTAATTATGCATCTCTATTTTAGCAATCCATGGCTTTCAGGTTTACTGGGAAGTTCAGAATACAATTTGGATATGACTAGTAATAAGAATCAAAAAGAATTAGACACAAAAAGCAATGATTTTGCATTGATCTTTAAAATCTGGGCAAAGTTAAAATCCACATGCTCCAATCCATATGATTTCTGAAAACGGAGCTTCTCAATATTACAAGAGATCAAATTTCTGGAATTGTGTTACAGAATTTGTTTTATTATTTAGAAAGTCCCTTCTCAAAGCTCACCACTGCTACAATAGTAGTTAGCAATTAAATATTGGCAAAGTATTCAAGGCACATTTGCTCCCACACAGGAACAAATCAGCCCCACAAACATTCCCTGTACTGCCTTATGATGTTTATTGTGCAATAAACATCACACATTAAGCATATTCATTGCCTTGCAAATAATAATTTAGTGCTAGATACTGAGCCCAGGGTAGTGAAATAGGAAAGACAGAATTAACAGACTTGCTTTCACAAATTTGATTAGTTTAGGTAACTTCCAATTAAGTTTTGCAAGTAACAGTAAGCACTTAAAGCTGAGTCTGGTTTGAAATGGAATTCCTGAAGTTCTCTGTTACATACAACAATCAGATGATTTTTAAAAAAATATATGATTTCAATTCAAAATTATATCCCAGAATCCCTATTCTTTTTTTAAATATTTCTATATTAATGACATTTCAATCAACTTTGGTGACTTGTCATTTTGCCATTATTTCCCAACTTGCTAGTTGGAAGAATTGACATTCTTGTCATTTTCCCCAGCAATGGTAATTTGGCATTTTATTTTCAATCATTAAGTGTGCAAATGTGACAGCCACATTATCAAATAGTACATCTGGTTTTTTTTGTCCCATGTTTTGACAAATGTGTTTCTATTTTCTCTTCTAGCACAGAAGAGAATAAAAATTCTAAAACTGTAATCTTTGAAATGCTTTCTTACAGATCAAGCACAACTGGCAGATCCATTTGTGATGCACTAGGCAATTGATAGCACCATTTTATGATGCTTGATCCATACTTGCACAGACAATTTATCCCAGTTCTTGATGATATAAATGTATGTAGCTGATAAACACATCTTGGAAAGAATAGCAGTCAATAGGTCTGTTGAGTATTAGCTTAAAAAAACCCCTTTAGAAACAGTCACAAAAAACTGATATCGCCTATTGATGCACAACCAATAGTCACTCAATAAGTAGGAACTACCAGTTAAAGCATAACTATTCTGAACAACCTTAACATCCACTGTCAAGGAAACGTAAGATGTAAGCAAGGCAGGCATGGAAAAGAAGTTTCTTTAACTACTGGACTGTAAAAAGTTACTGAAGATAGGAATAGATTTATCTCATGGAATAACTAGTCCAGTAAAAACCATTTCACTAAAACACCATTTCATCTTGTTTATAAATAAAATTTTAACTATTAATGACTTTTGACAATGTGATTGAAAATTTAAAGCATATATAAAACTGTGCACCAGTAACCAACATATATTTTAACCATTTAATTTTTTTTTTAGTCAATGGCTTTGACAGGGTCTTTTTTTAATAATTACAGTTATCTTTTTGAACCACTACAATGTGTAGAATTATGTTCCGGAGGTGTATTGATACTCAGATTTAACAGACTTCAGACATTTAATTCAATACAAGCTCACAACCTGGAATGATTTTTGATAGTAATATCAGAAGGTATTACAGTTTTAGCTTTTGAGGTTGATGTCTGATGAACAGGGCTTACCTTATTCTACTTGAAAAGCAACATTTTGTAAATAAACTACCATTCATTTGAATAAACAATAATATTCCTTAGAGCTCAGAACAATCTAACCTTCTGCTGAAAGTGGCTCTCTTCCGTACTGTCTAGCCTGTTAAAATCAAGGAACAAATGTGCTTTCATAATAATTCAATGCAAGAATCCTATTGAACTTCTTTATCTAATACAAATTTTGCCTACAACTTCATCCTCACAAATATTTCTTCACCAGATGCCTCCTTCTAAGTCAGCCCATGCTATTATTAATACATGAACATTTGGAAGATGTGAACAATCTTCCCTCGTATTAGAAGGTAGCATTATAATGTCAAGAGATCAGTTTTGAATGCTGACATACAGAATACTTGGGATTATGATTTCATGATGAATTGCAAGGATCTTCCCAGATAATATCCAAGTTCCAGCTTCCCTGAGAATAGGTAGGAAGTCATAATTAAAATATCTTTAGAAAAAAGAAATTATGCAGGATTTATAACTAGCTGTCAAAGAGTACTCTCGCTCTCTCTTATATTGAGTTTTCCCAGTTTTCTTGTTGAAATGATGATCCTCTCCAACTTCTTAACATACATGGGGTAGTTAATAGGGTAAGAGAGACAGCGATAAAAAAAGCAACTGACTGCTGCTGACATCAGATTGAGGGGGGAAATGCTGGTCTTCAAAGTTTTAATGTTGGTGTCCAATAGATAAAATCAGAGGAATCAAACAACCCAGAACCAATGCAGCCACCTCCAGGCGACTGAGTCCCTTGCCTCCAGCAGATTCAGGTTTATGGCTATGTCCCATTCCACCCACTTCGGGAAGAACATGAACTGTGGCAACGTACAGGAAAGTCCCAGCAGAGAACAACATGGCAACTCCAGTGGCATTGACTTCTGATAGTGCCTGTTTACTGCTCTGTAAAATAAAAAAAAAGGCAAAATGCTGATAAAATACAAAGCTCATCCTTCTTTAAATTGTACTTCAATGGCTACTCTACTGAAATTTCAAAAACATCTTTAGAAAGCTTATAGCTTATCTCAAAGACAAACTAATATTCTGGAGATCTAAAATCCTCTACTACCAATGAAAAAATTATCCTGCTAATTTTTGTCAATGTAAAAAATCTAAATGCTGACAGATAAGTTATATAAAATCCATAATTTAGTGTTAGTAAAAAAAAAGTCAACACAAGACCAATTAATTGCATTTTGTATGCACTACTTTTACTCAAAGAATAATTCATAATCCAGCAAAAATGCTCTATTAAACGAAATACCAATATTTAAACATCTGCAATGCTGCTTTCCTGACAAACATACTGATGCACAACTGGCTGGTAAGTACGATTAACCTGGTTATTTAAAATTGTTCATGTCCCCCAGCTGTTTTACCTTGCTTAATCCCAAATAAGTCACCATTGACAAAACAGGTGCTGCTAGTGCAAAAACCAGCAAATGCTTCCTGATTCGATTCCGTTCAAGGCCAGCATGCATAAGAAATGAGACAAGCCCAAAAGCAGCAGGTGCCTACAACATAAAAGCAATAAAATATTTAATGCTCAAGTATAAAACAAGTTGTATTCCCTTTGCAAAATAGAATGTTTAGTATGACCAAATGCCAGTAGCACATTACTAAGCCCTTCCTTAAGTTTTTCTGTTGGTGGAGTATAATGTATCATTAGTATAGAACTTTCTTAATGTGAGATAGCAGAGTTGCTACTAAAACACTGTATCTAATGGGGGGGATAGCACACTTTGGATATAATAATATACTTGTTTTCCTTTTCTTTATAACACTATACACCGTACAATTGAAAAAAGTTAATACTTATTAACAAATACTTTTTAGTAAAAAAATACTAAAATGCTTATTTTAGTATTAGTATTAAAAATTAATAATACTAATACAGATTATTATGATAAAAGCATCCTGGAGAGCTAAAGAGGCTGGAGAATAGCAATCTTATTAGTTTGCCTTCAGGTAATTTTGTGATTACAAATATGCACCATGGGATATTGTGAAAATACAATTTCTATGGTAACCATTTAGTCAAATTAGAATGTAATTCTGGAAAATCAAAGAGATTGCTTGGTCCTGTTACTATATCAAGAAGTCCAAAATATAAAGTTAGTATAGTTTCAGGCCCAATAATTGTTCAGAATTAGCCACTCTCTCTTATACAAGATCTAATGAAAATTAGCTATATGTAAAGACTCTTCTAAGTACATTAAATTCAGCAGTAAGAAGCACAGCTACTTATTACAGGTCATTACTGGGCTAGCACAAAACTCCCACCTACACAGTACGTAACTGGATACTTCTACTCCTAGATGCAATCCTAAATACAAAAGCAAACGCTTTAAAAAGTGCATGGATTTTTTAAAAAAAGGTTTTGTACTTCACTGAAGTCTATGACGCCTAATCGCAAATATCATTCACTGATGAAAGAAGCATGGAAAAGTTTCATACTCAAAGCTTACCTTATGCAGCATAATTGCAACAAATACTATTAGCTGGACACTAGTCTGAGACGTAGAAGCAGCTGCACCCAACGCAACACCATCAGCTTAATGAGGAAGGAAGGCAAAACAAGGCATACAACAGTGAATCCATCCACTGATCAAAGAGTCACTGGAACTAAATTATACAAGAGTAAGTCTGTCACCTGATTCTCTTATCTTAACCTGCTCTCCCATTCCTGATGGTGGTTTTAATATTTATGTTTCGGAGTAGAACCATGGCAACAGTTTTGAATCAGGAATGGTCACATAGGCAACAGTTTTGTTTAGTTCTTTGCAACGTTGTATTAAAATATGTGCTTTTTTGCTATATTTTTGGTTCTTCTGGTCCCAGAGATCTAATCCAGTTGTATTTCCCCATTCAGGGGTGGTGCATAATTAGGAGGTCCTCCTGGATTCACAGTTTCTATTCTCTGAGCAAGAACCATATATTCATCTGGTGCACCAACTATGCCCTTTCCTGAACTGGGAGTCCTTTGTCACAGTCCTTCCTGCCTTGGCCACTTAACATAGAGCAAATTGTTTGAGTCAGTTTTGAATTAGGCTGGCCTTTTAAATCAACATTATAAAGAAATAAATTTACAACTACAAGCTTTGCTCCTTAAATTATTGGTAGATTCATTGTAAAACCTAGGTATATTAAACGTCAATTTTGCTTTACATAACTAATTGGGGATTTAAAGTTCTAAGATTCATTCTAAAAGTTGAAAAGGGAATGTACGTTTGAGGGCAGGGTCTAAAAATTCAGATATATTGCTACACTGTTTTAAAAAAATGTATAAAGTAGCAGCAGTAAATTTACTTACCATGCACTTATAGTTAAGTACAATACAGTAGCAAGAGAGAAGCAGTAATTCATATTATAATATACAAAAAATGTAAAACCACAATATTTTTTAACTTTACATTTAATGGTTTTGCAGAAACACAGTAAAAATATTTGTTTACATCTTTTTTAAAACTTTAAAAGATTTGTCTCCAAACATGATTCTAGAGGACTAACATTTTTTATTAGAAATAAAGCTCCAGAAACTTATAGACTGAATCAAATATGTATTTTCCTATTAAAAATCACTATAGCCCTGAGTTGCAGAGAATTGTCAGGCAAATATTCCTGCAGTTCAGTTTAGTCTCTTCCCTTCTCTCTTATCTCAAAGTGGACTAAACTTGGGGAAAAGAATAAAAAGAAGGTCCACAGCATTATTCCATTATTAGTTGCAGTAACTACTGGGATAATGTCATGCAATTAAAGTTTAACACTAACTCACATAACTTGACATTACCTGCATCATTTTTTTAAAGAAAAACATAACCAACCAACAAAATTAACTTACCTGCTGCATGGACCACTAGTCCCAGTGTAGTAGTAATTTTGGAATTGCCCGACCTTGCTGCTTCTGGGTCTGAAATAATAAAGAAATCTTATTCAAAAAAATATAAATAAGAGGGGAGCAGGAGCAGAAACTGAAATGAAGAAATATTAGAAAAGTTAATATTAAAACAGAAATCAATATAGGTTAAAGCAGAGGTTCCCAATCTTTTTCGCCCGCGGCTCCCCCGGAAAT
The DNA here is from genome assembly GCF_028640845.1 of Ahaetulla prasina. NCBI lineage: Eukaryota > Metazoa > Chordata > Lepidosauria > Squamata > Colubridae > Ahaetulla > Ahaetulla prasina. The sequence continues at coordinate 300,006,738 of NC_080539.1, read as the reverse complement.
CCGACCTGCAACTGCGCATGCGCACCAGACGCCCCAGAAATGGTGCATCAGCGCCAGACCCAGCGGGCGCAGATATTCCGCGGCGCCCCCATGACGATAGCGCGGCTCCCTGGGGAGCCGCGGCTCACACTTTGGGAATCACTGGGTTAAAGATTAAGCATGATGGCCTTAGACTTAAACTAAAAGACTAAGTTCTAGGCATTTTATATAGGATAAAAATATAATAATTATAATATTATAGTGCATACCCAAAAATTTGGACAGCACTTCCCATTGACATTGCAAAATGCTACATGGTTTGGATCTGCACATATACTACGCTGATACATGACGACATTCCAGGTTCTTGGGAGGAACTTAATGCATAAGGCCACCAGCTAAAGAACTGGCAGCTATGACTTTACATTATTATTATTAACAGATTATAATAATGATTTTTCATCAAACTAAACGATCTCTATTACATTCTTTCTCAGTGCCTTTGAATCTTTCCTTCCATTTTTCCCTTCTTCCCATTCAAGAGGATAGAATATTCCATGAAATTGAATCATTTTGAAAGATACTGTTTAATATTTATTTATTAAATTTATATTATAAATTTAATAAATAAATAATTTATTGCCACCTTGCCATCAGGTGACTCTAGGCGGCTTTCAACAAGGTAAAAATGACAATATAAAACATTACAATATTAAAATGATCAATATTAAAATTCACAGATAGTTAAAGAAGTAGGGAATATGCAATGGGATAGAAGTAGGACCTTCTCTTAATACACTAACGCATCAGGACCCCAGGCCAATCAGCAGACCCAGATTTTAAATCCTATCTGGAAAGCCAAGAGGGAGGAGGCGGATTAACTTTGACAGGTAACCATTGTTAAGCAGTGAAAATATCAGACAGGAGCTTTGAAAGGCAGCTGTTAGATGGCACAATCAGAAAAGCATGGGCTCCAAATCACTTTTACATGGTTTAACAATGATTGGGTCTAGTTCCTGTCAAGTAGAATGTAATTATGATTTGCAGTAGGTTAGTTATGGGTTACTAAACTACTAAACTACTATACTGAAGATGGGATTATGTTCTCTGTGACATGCTTATTATATCAAAACACTGAGGCTTAGTGTGGAAGACATGCCTTCACAGGTACCTGCATAGAACCAAGCACAGTGTTTCAGTGCTCAATATTTAATGCTCAAGTATTTCTGGTTAAAATAAACACTTTCTGCCATGTACTTTGTTTTGTAGCAGAAATCTGAGGCAATACTACACTGAATTGAGCCATCACAATAATTATTTGTGCAACCAGTTAGAAGGTTTATTTACACAATAAAAAAATAATTACTCATGGGTTTAGTAAATTTCATTTAAAGCTAGAAACTCACTTGCTCATTTCCCCCCAAATCTCTACAATTTCTAAATTGGGAGTCTCCATTTAAAGTCCTTCTTGTGCAGGTAGTCCTCACTTAATGGCCATTCATTCAGTGACAATTTGAACTTATGATATTGTTGAACAATGTTATTTATGGTTGGTCCATGAAGTTATAGTTGTGAAATCACCTCTGTGGTCACAATTAAAATTTGGCAGCCTACCTGCATTTACAACCATCAACCATATGCTTCAATTCCCGGCTCCGCACCTATCTGTCCCTTCATTACTGCCCACCCTTTACTCCATTGCCCCTGCCCTCTGCCATCCTGCAATCCACTGCTCTTGCTGTCAGTTTTTACCACCTTCTTCCTCCTGCTGCTTACAAGGTGTGTCTGACCTGGCCCTTTGCAAAGCAGCTTCTGGCCACTTGAGGCCTTGTAACACTAGGACAAGCCCAGCAGAGTGCAGGATGGCCAAAAGGGCAGAGATTTGGGGGGGGGGGAGAGAGAGAAAGAGATAAATAGGCAGATAGGGGGAGTTGAAGTGGAGGTAAGAGCAGCAGGACAAGACAATGATGAAGTTCTTGACTAATGATAGCACAGTCCTAGGCACACCAGAACTACTAAATCTGTCACTGCTTAGTGATGCAATCATGTGATATTTCACCTAACTGTATCACATAGCGCTGGAAATTCCCATTTCAATGAGTTGTTAAGTGAGGACTCATCTATACTATTTTCTTTCACCATTAAGAGTGTAAACATTTGAGCAAACGTTGGGTCACGAAATCATAAGGGTGAAAACAATGTTATTTTGCTCCAAAATTCACCCCCATCTTTTTTCATATTCACAGTATCATGTACAAGAAATATTTGAATATTTCTGAATAATTGTTCTCACTTTGATTGCCCATTAGGAAATGTTTGGCTTACCATCTGCAGTGTGGACGTGAGAATTGCCAATTTGATCTACCAGCAGCATAAAGACAAAGCCAAGAACAAGAGAAACACCAATGTAAGCATGTAATCTTGAATGATCATGGTTGTGGTTATGATCATGCACTTCTGGAACATCTGCTTTCTCAGATTCAATGACCTTTTGACTCTCACTGACTGGGTGGTGTTTTGCTAAAGGAAACCAAAAAGAACAGATGAAATTAGAATTGCAGAAGGCTCAATTCCTAACAAGTTAAAAGTCAAATCAAAATATGCTTCGGGGCATTTTTAATTTTAAAAGTGACTAATTAATTTTCAAATCTTGTAATTTTTTAAAAAAATAAGATTTAAAATTGATCAGCAACAATAGTTTAATTAACATGACATCAATGTAATATAACTCTATATCTGTATGTAACATCAAAAAAACTGTTTCATCAAATAATTGAACGAAAGCAAAAATGTATATCTGCAGGCATAAGCAAGCAGACAGGAATCTGAATTCCTAAAGGCTAGTAATAAGAATTTTGGGCAAAATATCTTCAATGGGCCTCTGGCGGCTCAGCAGACTAAGTCTGTTATTAATACAGCTGCTTGCAATTACTGCAAGTTCAAGTCCCACCAGGCCCAAGGTTGACTCAGCCTTCCATCCTTTATAAGGTAGGTAAAATGAGGACCCAGATCGTTGGGGGCAATAAAAGTTGACTTTGTATATAATATACAAATGGATGAAGACTATTGCTTAACATAGTGTAAGCCGCCCTGAGTCTTCGGAGAAGGGCGGGATATAAATTCAAATAAAATAAATAAATAAATAAAATAAATAAATAAATGGAAGCCTTCTTTTTGTCATATTCACTTTCTGTTTTGGCAGAATACTTTTATGGTTCAAATCCACTATCATGTGAAAAAATACACCCCATTAATTTTTTTCCTTTTCCAACATAGATATATTTGATCTTCATTTCAATATTATTGATAAATAGGATATAACACATATCATGAACATGTACATTTTGTAGTCCATTTTGTAATTTAAATAAACAAATGCATGTGAAAACTGTAAAAACATTCCTATATTTATCATTACCTCCGTTATCTAAAATTAAGACTAGGTGCACAAGATCAGGTTCAAATAGTTAGAACATTACTACAGAGGATCTGGGAGGAACCTGTCATATTGGAATCTTAAGACATTTAGTCTGATTTGCTCTTTATTGCTGAAGTGGGTGGCATCACCTTCCCTAGATCAAAAGAGCTGTCTGATCAGAAGAGTTATCTCATAACAAAAGTTATAGATATGAATGAGTGATAGAAAGTGATTTAAAAAAATTGCCAAATACTCGACATCAATCATTCCATTGTCCAGAAAATAATCTATAAGTGGAGAAGATTTCAAACAACTGTCAACTTGCCAGGCCATCCCAGCAACTTTAACCCAGAAGAGCCACATTGCTGAAAAAAGAACCCCATGTGACCCACAAGTCTGTCTCATCACTACTAATGTTAAAGGGCATGAGTCTACCACTAGAAAGCTACACATACATTGGAAGTATGCAAGATGGAAATCTCTGCTGCCCAAAAAAACACATCAGAGCACGTTTGCTTATGAATGCCTAGACAAACACCAGGATTTCTAGAACAATGTGAGCTCAACAGCCAAGTCAAAAATAATAATAATCAAATTATTTGGCTACATTTCACCAGACGAACATTATAACAACTGTAAAGAATGCTGGTGAAAATATTACGGTTTGGGTCTGCTTCAATGACTGGGGAGATCACCATCTCAGAATCCACCATGAATTGTTCCAGAAGGTATTTAGATAACGTGAGACTATTTGTTAGAAGATTGAAGCTCCACTGAAAGTTAACCTTGCAATGTAACTCTAAACATTCCAGAAAACCCACCATGCTTTGGTGTGAAAAGAGCTATGCATGCAAAAAACCTCTTCAGATATTGCACAGCTGGAATAAAGTTGCATGGAGGAGTGGGAAAAAATTCCTCCCAGTCAATCGCGGAGAGTTATAGGAATGTTATATACAGTTATAAGAAATGTGTATTTGAGATTGTTTCTGCCAAAGAGAGGAATAGCAGGGATTAGAGTATACTTACTATATACTTCATTTATTTGGCCAAGTGTGGTTAGATATTCAAGGACTTTGTCTACAATACAGAAGCACTCAGTGTACTTGCAAAACAACAGAATACAATAATAACACTAAAGTTTACAGATAATAAAGGAGGGAGGTAAAAAATAATAAAGCAGATAAATAATAATACTGCAGCCATATCTTATGGTATAACATACACACACATTGGGAAAAAAGTAGTCACTGTTTTTGAGTCAAGTTACTTTTTCTACAGAATGAAATGGCATATCTGTTAATTTTTGTTAAATAAATGATCTGAAGTCAATTTTTATAGCTTTTTGTTCAATTAAATCATCTCTCTTTATGCCTCCAGAGATGAGGCATGCCCTTACTCCCTTGGCCTTTCGGAAAGGTATGAAACATGGCTTGCTTTGGGCTCACAGAAGAGCACACAGCCATGAGGCTGGTTAGTACCCTGAAAGTCCTCCTCCCTCCTTTTAACATTGGTTTTTAATCATCCTTGCCTCGTTTTAAATCTTATATATTTTTTTATGTTTTAATATTTTATTTTCACACTGCCCGGAGTCCATACTGTTTGAATGAAAACAAAATATTGGTATGTCCATGTATGATTAAAAAGAAAAAAGAAAAACTTCACAGTGTACTTTTTCCATGTGCAAAATTTGCATTTACCGTATATACTCGAGTATAAGCCGATCCGAATATAAGCCGAGGCACCTAATTTTACCACAAAAACTGGGAAAAACTATTGACTCGAGTATAAGCCGAGGGTGGGAAATGAGGCAGCTACTGGTCAATGTAAAAAATAAAGATAGAGCCAAGTAAAATAACATGAATATTTATTTGAACGAAAAACAATAAAAGTGCAAAAGGGGGAAGGAGGATTCCCAGCTTTAGAAAATTTAGAACTACGCCGCCTTTGGTATGACCTGAGCATAGCTCATAAAATTATCTGCTACAATGTACTTCCTATCAATGACTACTTCAGCTTCAACCACAACAATACACGAGAACACAATAGATTCAAACTTAAAAGTGAACCTCTCCAATCTAGATTGCAGAAAATGTGACTTCAGTAACAGAGTTGTTAATGCCTGGAATGTGCTACCTGACTCTGTGGTCTCTTCCCAAAATCCCCAAAGCCTTAACCAAAGACTATCTAGTATTGACCTCACCCCATTCCTAAGAGGTCTGTAAGGCGTGCATAAGAGCACCAGCGTGCCTACCGTCCCTGTCCTAATGTTCCCTTTAGTTGTATTCCTTTTATGTATTCAATTCATGCTTATATTTATATAATTATTTAATATGTATTTGACAAAATAAAATGAATGAATGAATGAATGAATAGAATAGAATAGAATAGAATTTTTATTGGCTAAGTGTGATTGGACACACAAGGAATGAATGAATGAATGAATGAGTGAGTTACTTCAACAACATTGTCTCACAGAAATTGACAATACAACTGCAAGCATGAAAATGAGTCCTCCTTTAGCTTCCAAGGGACCAGGGTGCCTCTGAAGGTCAGTGCTCTAAGCACTAAGAACCCAGCACAAATCTAAGCCTGTATGCACACCAATAGTGAAAATACCCTGCACAGTGTCTCTTGGCAGAGAAGGTTAATTTTCATAGGCGTTGGGGTGGCTCTTTTTTTTTTTTGGCAGGGCAATAAGGGTCTCTAATATCATTAAACCCAAGTGTGAGGAAAAGACAGCAGCTAAAATGTTAAGGCCAGTTGTGTGACCTTCTCCAATACAGTTGGCCTGGCTGTTTGCCAAAACTTAAAACACCCTCCCATCCCCCTCCTGCTAAAGCTTCTTTCTTAAAACAATTGTGGTCTTTGCCTTTCATTGTGCCAATCGACTTTAGAAGTCTGTGTGTGTGTGTGTGTGTGTGTGTGAGAGAGAGAGAGAGAGAGGGAGGGGGGGAGGGGGGAGGAGTGCAAAGGGGAAGGAGGATTCCCAGCTCTAAACAAAGGAAATCCCGGAATGCCAGCGAAAGGCGGTGCTCACGTTCCTCCTCCCTTGCTCAAAAGCCCCAACATGATTTTGGAACTGGATGCCATTATATACCTGCTGAGGGGATAATTTGAATAACTTGAAAGATATAAAAGCCCTAAACATATTTGTTTAAAAATCTAAAATCTATACTTAAAATAAATGAATATAAAGTAATAAAGTTCTTTAAAGTTGTAATTCACTTTGCTGCTGAAAAAGAAAAGAAGCTTAACACCTTAAATGGTATTTATTAACTGAAATATCATCAAATCAAATATATAATGAGGTATATTATAATGACCTTTGTTTTCAGAAAGAAGCATGATGGAAGTTTTTCAATAAAGGGGGAAATATAGAAAAAACTTAGTGTCATGCTCATATATCATCTTTACAGATGTTGTTAACACTATACTATGGCAGCATATGATGGTACAATGTTTCAATCAATTTCAGGATGAAAAACTCATCAATGAGGAGGAGGAGTATAATTTATTAACCTTGTATGATATCAGTTTCTCAAGGACTCTAGAAGGACCCGAGGAAGAAATCTCTGCCCCCTCCCCACTTTCCCTTTCCAACCCAGCCTTCCAAGGGGACCTTTGAGGGAGAAATCTCTGCCACCTCCCACTTTCCCTTTCCAAGGCAGCCTTCCAAGAGGACCTCTCGAAAAGAGCGAAAGCTTTCTCCTGGCCGTTTTACCACCACCACACACTCCACGCCGGCCATCCCAGGCTGGGTTAGAAACGAGGGGGAAGTTCAAGGACCACATCGGTGGCACGAGCTCAGATTGCCGGCTGGGGATGATGGGCGCTGCAGTGCGATCTCGGGAGAGACTAGGGGAAGAAAGAATGACTGTTTCCCCACACCCTAGGATTGGGGAAAACATTGACCCCCCCCTTAGTTGCGGGAGAAGGGTTGCGCTTCAAAGCGGTCGCCTCCATCCATCAATCCATCCTTCCTTCCTTACTTCCATCCATCCATCCATCCTTTTTTTTTCCCCAGCGAGCGGTGCGTGTGTGTGACATGCAAGCAAGACGTCTCACGGGGCGTGTGTGTGTGTTTGTGGTGGGGGTCTCGTCCCAGCCACCCACCCACTCGCTCCCTTTCCCTCTTCGGAGCGTGGGCTGTTCCCGTTCGCCTTGGCCTCCGTCCTCCGATCTCCTGCGCTGGGAGCGGCGGCGAGCCAGCGGCAACCGGGCACCGCGGACTTTGGCAAGGAGGAAGGTGGGAGGAAGCGGAGCTGCCGGCTGTGGGGGTTGAGGCGTGCAAGAGGAGTGGCGTGGAAAGGCCTTTTGTGTGTGTGTGCGTGTGTGTGCGCGCCTGTGTGCCCTAGGGAGGCGGAGCTGCCGGCTGTGTGGGGGTTGAGGCGTGCAAGAGGCGCGCCTCCTCCTCTTCCTCCACGCCGCTCCTCTTGCACGCCCTCAACCCCACCATCCCCACCCTCTCCAGCGTGAAGGTCACCTCCTCCCTCTTCCAGGCGGCGGCGGCGGCTCCGGCTCGGCGGGCGCCACAGCCGGCAGCTCCGCTTCCTCCCACGGTCCCAGTCCAGCGAGCGGTGGCGACATGCCGGCGCCGCTCCGCTTTCACCGTTGAAACCTCCTCCCTCTTCCAGGCGGCGGCGGCGGCGGCGGCGGCGGCGGCGGCGGCGGGCGGGGAGCCGCCAGCCTTCTCGGCCGACGCTTTCACCGTTGAAACCTCCTCCTCTTCCTCCACGCCGCTCCTCTTGCACGCCTCAACCCCCACAGCCGGCAGCTCCGCTTCCTCCCACGGTCCCAGTCCAGCGAGCGGTGGCGACATGCCGGCGCCGCTCCGCTTTCACCGCTCGCTGGACTGGGACCAGTGGGAGGAAGCGGAGCTGCCGGCTGTGGCGCCCGCCGAGCCGAGCCGCCGCCGCCTGGAAGAGGGAGGAGGAGGAAGCGGAGCTGCCGGCTGTGGGGGTTGAGGCGTGCAAGAGGAGCGGCGTGGAGGAAGAGGAGGAGGCGCGCTCTGCACGCCTCAACCCCCACAGCCGGCAGCTCCGCTTCCTCCCTAGGCACACAGGCGCGCACACACGCACACACACACAAAAAGGCCTTTCCACGCCACCTCTTGCACGCCTCAACCCCCACAGCCGGCAGCTCCGCCTCCCACCTTCCTCCTGCCAAAGTCCGCGGTGCCCGGTTGCTCGCTGGCTCGCTCTCCCAGCGCAGGAGATCGGAGGACGGAGGCCAGGCGAACGGGAACACTGCACCACCAGGGCTTCCCGCCAATGCACAGCCCGCCAAGTTTGCGCCGTCCGCCCACCAGACACGGGAATGGGGGCGGCCTGGGGCGACAAATCCATGAGACCTCGGCGGGCCCGCTCCCGTCCCTCCCATGGAGTCCGTTCGGTACCCCTCCTGTGCGGGGTTCCCGAAGACGTAGACTCGAGTATAAGCCGAGGGGACGTTTTTCAGCACAAAAAACGTGCTGAAAAACTCGGCTTATACTCGAGTATATACGGTATATTTATTTAAATTGCACAATGGTGTAATAATAATAATGTAAATGGTGAATATTGGTTATATTCATGAAGATCAAATATCTGTATGCTGAAATATGTTGAAATAGTGGAACATTCCAATGGGGTGTATTTCCTTTTCATGTAACTGTGTTTCCTGGGTGAATAACTGAACAATTACGGTACTAAATAATAAGAATTTGCTTTAAAAAGATATCCACATAATAAGAAACATGATAAGCACAGGATTTCTTGCAATAACGATGAATACTAGAAACATACTTTGAAACGACCACTATCCTTAGATATATCACATCATACATCAGCCACTAGGCACGGCTATTTTGCATGACTGCTCCACTGAGCTTGACAATCTGTTCTCAATCTTATTCGATCATCAAATATACCAACCAGAATGCTTCTATTAAACTTCCAATTTAAAATGTTATTAAAAGTGTAACAACATTCAAAACTCGCCTCCATCCATCAATCCATCCTTCCTTCCTTACTTCCATCCATCCATCCATCCTTTTTTTCCCCAGCGAGCGGTGCGTGTGTGTGACATGCAAGCAAGGCGTCTCACGGGCGTGTGTGTGTGTGTTTGTGGTGGGGTCTCGTCCCAGCCACCCACCCACTCGCTCCCTTTCCCTCTTCGGGCGTGGGCTGTTCCCGTTCGCCCTGGCCTCCGTCCTCCGATCTCCTGCGCTGGGAGCGGCGGCGAGCCAGCGGCAACCGGGCACCGCGGACTTTGGCAAGGAGGAAGGTGGGAGGAAGCGGAGCTGCCGGCTGTGGGGGTTGAGGCGTGCAAGAGGAGTGGCGTGGAAAGGCCTTTTGTGTGTGTGTGCGTGTGTGTGCGCGCCTGTGTGCCCTAGGGAGGAAGCGGAGCTGCCGGCTGTGTGGGGGTTGAGGGCGTGCAAGAGGCGCGCCTCCTCCTCTTCCTCCACGCCGCTCCTCTTGCCGCCCCTCAACCCCACCATCCCCACCCTCTCCGCGTGAAGGTCACCTCCTCCCTCTTCCAGGCGGCGGCGGCTCGGCTCCGGCTCGGCGGGCGCCACAGCCGGCAGCTCCGCTTCCTCCCACGGTCCCAGTCCAGCGAGCGGTGGCGACATGCGGCGCGCTCCGCTTTCACCGTTCGGCTGGATTGGGACCGGCAACAGGTCGCGGCGGGCGGGGAGCCGCCAGCCTTCTCGGCCGACGCTTTCACCGTTGAAACCTCCTCCCTCTTCCAGGCGGCGGCGGCTCGGCTCGGCGGGCGCCACAGCCGGCAGCTCCGCTTCCTCCCACGGTCCCAGTCCAGCGAGCGGTGGCGACATGCCGGCGCCGCTCCGCTTTCACCGCTCGCTGGACTGGGACCAGTGGGAGGCGGCGGCGGCGGCTCGGCTCGGCGGGCGCCACAGCCGGCAGCTCCGCTTCCTCCCACGGTCCCAGTCCAGCGAGCGGTGCGTGTGTGTGCGCGCCTGTGTGCCCTAGGGAGGGAAGCGGAGCTGCCGGCTGTGTGGGGGTTGAGGCGTGCAAGAGGAGCGGCGTGGAGGAAGAGGAGGAGGCGCGCTCTGCACGCCTCAACCCCCACAGCCGGCAGCTCCGCTTCCTCCCTAGGCACACAGGCGCGCACACACGCACACACACAAAAAGGCCTTTCCACGCCACCTCTTGCACGCCTCAACCCCCACAGCCGGCAGCTCCGCTTTCACCGTTGAAACCTCCTCCTCTTCCTCCACGCCGCTCCTCTTGCACGCCTCAACCCCACCATCCCCACCCTCTCCAGCGCAGGAGATCGGAGGACGGAGGCCAGGCGAACGGGAACACTGCACCACCAGGGCTTCCCGCCAATGCACAGCCCGCCAAGTTTGCGCCCGTCCGCCCACCAGACACGGGAATGGGGGCGGCCTGGGGCGACAATCCATGAGACCTCGGCGGGCCCGCTCCCGTCCCTCCCATGGAGTCCGTTCGGTACCCCTCCTGTGCGGGTTCCCGAAGGCGTGACTCGAGTATAAGCCGAGGGGACGTTTTTCAGCACAAAAAACGTGCTGAAAAACTCGGCTTATACTCGAGTATATACGGTATATTTATTTAAATTGCACAATGGTGTAATAATAATAATGTAAATGGTGAATATTGGTTATATTCATGAAGATCAAATATCTGTATGCTGAAATATGTTGAAATAGTGGAACATTCCAATGGGGTGTATTTCCTTTTTCATGTAACTGTGTTTCCTGGGTGAATAACTGAACAATTACGGTACTAAATAATAAGAATTTGCTTTTAAAAGATATCCACATAATAAGAAACATGATAAGCACAGGATTTCTTGCAATAACGATGAATACTAGAAACATACTTTGAAACGACCACTATCCTTAGATATATCACATCATACATCAGCCACTAGGCACGGCTATTTTGCATGACTGCTCCACTGAGCTTGACAATCTGTTCTCAATCTTATTCGATCATCAAATATACCAACCAGAATGCTTCTATTAAACTTCCAATTTAAAATGTTATTAAAAAGTGTAACAACATTCAAAACTGAGTGAAATGTTCAAAATATAAACAGTGGATTATGCAGACCTATTAAATTACCCAAATCTCTGCATAGCATTTGCTCATATTTTCTTTTTTCATGTGATTGGACCATGAATTGAGAAACCTAGTCCTACTAATCCACTGAATTCTTTTCAAGAATAGGAAAAAAACTCTTAATTATGTATTTGTGTTTTCTTCATCCCTTTATAAGCAATCATCAGGCGAGCTACTGTATCTGGTGCTTTGGATGGCCCCAGATTATTATCCTCCAGACAAACTTTCCAGCAGTCCATCTGATGCAGGGTTAGCAGATAAGAGAGAACCATGAAGAAGAGGAAAAGAGTTAACATCTGACAGGCTGCAATACTCTGATTGCTATTTGGACACTTGTCTCTCTAGAATTACTGTGTAGAGATCCATTCTATCTAGCCACATTCCATTAAAATAGAATGCAGACCTGATCCCTCCCCTTGCAATTACGTAGTATTTTTGAGAAGAAATCCTGCTTATGGTTTACAGTTGCCAGGGTTATTAATTTCTGCAGAGAGACAAATATCAGCAAACTAAAATGCAAAATATTATCCCTTTCTCACTACTGCTGCCTTTCCTTCATTGAATTGTCAAATATCTAAAACCATCAGTTAGGGACAAAGGTATCGTTAAGTCTTCTTTTTTCTAATATAATTTTTATTATATTTTATCCTTTCAATCTGCAAACCTTAATAAAAGTATTTGAAGAAAAGATGCTAAAAAGGCTTCAAGGCATAGTATCAAATAATACTGTAGGTTTAAAGAAATAACCTTTGCCCCATCCACCAAATTAGTAAACATTGCTTAACAGTCATGTAATGTTTAAACAAAGGTTTTGAACTGAAGTTATTTATAGGGAATAATAGCCAGTAATGACAGTCAGTATAGGGGAGTAGTTAAGGCACTAGGCTAGAAACCAGTTGAAACCAGTTCCTGCCTTAGGAACAAAGCCACCTAGGTGACCTTTCTCTCAGCCCTAAGAAGCAGGCCATGAAAAACCACTTCAGAAAATAGGGAATTTCCAGAAGTCAAAAACTGACTCAAAGGCAGCCCCCACACCACAAAGCCAGTAACCCTGGAGTTTTATGGAGAACAGGGGGAGAGTTAGGAAAATAATTTGGGATGGATTGATAAATCATTTTAACTATTTTACAAATGAAAGCATTATAAGCATCAGAAAATTTATGGCTTTACACATTTTTTGTTTGTTTTTTTTAAAATCCAAGCAGTATTTATTTCTTAATTAAATTTATCTGAACACCTAACTCTAGACATTTTACAAAACATACTTGTTAGAAATATACAAAACTGAATGACTAAAACAGTAAAAAAAGTACAAGCTAAAATATAAAATTAAAAGAAATGTTAGTGCTAATACAGTTAAACACCAAAATCCTCTAGGAAATGCATGGTTTTTGTCTGCTTTTAGAAGGCCATGAGAGTTGGGGCTATAATAACAAACCTAGATAGTGTTTCTGTGGCCAAAATAATCCCGTATCCTCCACTGAGAAACTCTTAATTCCCTGCTTATCTAAATTCCATCAAAGCTATATTTATTTTCTTAATACTTAGAAGCACTCTGTTCTGTCCCTCCCCTCATTAACATGAAAAAGATTTTAAAGAGGCAATGAACTATTAAAGGCTTAACTTTCAATACAAATAAGGCCTGGCCATTTACTGTATTCCTGTAAAGAGCTTCCGGGTTGAAAGGATTAGCTGATAACAGCACCATTAGAGTGCGGATGGAGACACCTGTAAGGGGGGGTGGGTCCTTTCATATCCTGTTATGGAACTGAAGTGAATGACAGGGCCTGACCCAGCCACACAGGAGCCCTCGGGTTTGCTAACCTCCAATCCAGTGTCCTAAACATGTAATCTAGCAGCCTCCAAACTTTTGGGCACCAGGTTCTGTGGAGAAAGGTTGTGGACAAACCAGAGGAGGCATGGTTTAGCTTTAGCATGCTGCCTGCATTGTGTGGATGGGGCCTCACTTGTTTGCATGGCCCGGTTTCTGGCATGCTGCAGCCCAGTGCCGATCCACAGACCAGGGGTTGGAAACCCCTGATGTAAGCCACCACACTGTACTCTAACTTAGACAATTTGAGACAATGTAAGCATTTGGTAAAATATTGAAATTGAAGCTGATAAATCATATATAGTTGCCCAAGCAGGATAACCATATGTCATATTATATGATAGTATGCTGATCTTATCTAAGATATATGGGCAGGAAAATGTATTTTTTTAAAAAAAAAAGTATTGAGATGCTGCAGAAAACAGGACTGTACTAGAAAAATGCCGATGTTACAATCAAAAGTATGTAATTATATAAACTGACATAAATTTGCTTATTTTAAATACATTCTCCAATGGTATTTATTCATCTGATTTTAGCCTGCTGCAACCAATGATTCTCCACAATTACATCTCCAGTTGCTAAATCAAGTGAAGGAAATAAGAAATAGATCTGTCCTGACCTCTATATTACCTTCAAGCTCCTACACTGTTTTTGAAATATCATCTAATGTTTATAAACATAAAGAAGAGAAAGCTGAATTGTGGTTGAGACAAAGTTTATTCAATTTAATCACATGAACTAGAACGTATAGTCTACAAGATTTCAATTTACAAATCCCTTTTAAATCACAACAGTTGCAATTAAGTATAAAAGCCAGGAAAGAGCAAATTTGGAGAAAGGAACTAACTAAGAAAAAACTATGTAACTTCATATATTGTTTTAAATACAATGTATCACAATTAAATTTTAAAGTGCCATGAGATAAAATCTGTTTTAAAAAAGTAAAGTTCTCCTACATTTTGCATTTAATTTTGAAGAGGGAAAAACAAATCTCTCTTCCATAGTAGTCAATGTTTACAGTCTGAGCAAAAGGTCTGTTTTATTCCAAATTCCTTGTACAGAATAAGAGTCATTTTCTTACCCTCCAAAAGATCTTCATAAAGTGCATGTACTCCTTCAGGCACAATGACAGCCAAGGCAGTTCCACAAAGGAGCCCGGCACCAAGAACTGTAACAAGTTTTAATCTTTCCTGAAAACAAAAGGTAAAATAATTAATCAAAGGAAATGTGAAGATAAATATTGTATGTATGTGTGGATATATGTGTGTGTAATATATATGGAGAAAACAGTCATATCCTTCATCTCCAGTGCTTACTTTTAAGGGTGGATAACTGAGGTGCTATAACCCAGCTAACTCATTTTCATTTCTAGCTTGGAACTGGAAAAGATCATGGACCTCTTTGCTATCAGACCATACTGTACTGTTCTTCCTATAAAATACTCCCATAGTATTTTAGACATACTATGAACTTGCTGTTTATTAATTAGAATAGAATAGAATAGAATTTTTTATTGGCCAAGTGTGATTGGACACACAAGGAATTTGTCTTGGTGCATATGCTCTCAGTGTACATAAAAGAAAAGATACGTTCATCAAGGCACAACATTTACAACACAATTGATGGTCAATATATCAATATAAATCATAAGGATTGCCAGCAACAAGTTATAGTCATACAGTCATAAGTGGAAAGAGATTGATGATGGGAACTATGAAACGATTAATAGTAGTGCAGATTCAGTAAATAGTCTGACAGTGTTGAGGGAATTATTTGTTTAGCAGAGTGATGGCCTTCGGGAAAAAACTGTTCTTGTGTCTAGTTGTTCTGGTGTGCAGTGCTCTATAGCGTCGTTTTGAGGGTAGGAGTTGAAACAGTTTATATCCAGGATGCGAGGGATCTGCAAATATTTTCACGGCCCTCTTCTTGATTCGTGCAGTATTAAGCCTAACTTCAGTGACAGTTCCATATGCTTCACTGTCTCATTTCCACTCCAACACACAAACAAAAAAATAGGTCTTTTTTCATTATTCTCATCTTGAATACAAAGAATAGAAATGTGGTTGCCTACTTACACAAATAAAAAAGATATACCCACACAGTATTTAATTGTTTCTAAGTGCTGTACATTATCTGAACTGAGGACTGTTTTACATTGATATTTACATAACCTGTTTGATTCTTATTCCAGTAACATAACAAATTTCAAAAGAGGAAGTTTATCACTCAAGAGATTTCTGGAATGCATGTTTAAGCACCAATGAACTGTCTGTCAGAAAAGACAGGTCTCATATTTTTTTAAAATAATCCAAATAAAAATTTGATCATATGAAAGCACATAATCCCAGCATTCTAAAGTTGAAGCAGACATTATTAAAAGTAGCAAAAGCCAGATTTTATGGTTTATAATAAATATCACACAATCCACAAATGCTCTTGGAATGCTTTGTTCAAGACACGTGATGCTATTATATTTTATTAAGGAAATTAGACAATGCAAATCTATGTGACACATGCATTCGATGCTTTCACAGTGAGCTATTTACATTATCTTTTTATTTACACATTTAAACCAATATTAATCTTCTCTTACAAAAGTTGAAGATTGCTCACAGTATGCTGAGAGTCTCTTGATTGTGATAGCATAGAAATAAGATTAATGAAGAAATATATATCCATTTAACTCTGAAAATGCATGAATGCTACTCAAAGAACTAGACAGAGATTTTCTAGCTCAGTGTAAAACAATAGGGATTTGCATTTAAGAAAAAAGATTTAAAATTAATATTTCATTTTAGATCTGTTTAGCTATTTAAAGTTTCTTTGATTTAAACCATCTTGAGATTTTCACATTTTCAAATCCTTACAGCAATTTTAGTTTAGAAAATTATTTTCTTACATAATTTGGAAAATAAAGAACCTATTTTCTCTAAACAGGCAGACCTGATGATCACCCACAGTATTAAGTACAGGTAAAATAATTGCTACCAACCTGCCTTCCATTGAGGACCTGTATACTTCACGAATCAAGAAGAGGGCCATGAAAATATTTACAGATCCCTCACATACTGGACATAAACTGTTTCAACTCCTACCCTCAAAATGATGCTATAGAGCACTGCACACCAGAACAACTAGACACAAGAACAGTTTTTTCCCAAATGCCATCACTCTGCTAAACAAATAATTCCCTCAAAACTGTCAAACTATTTACTAAATCTGCACTACTATTAATCTTCTCATCGTTCCCATCACCAATTTCTTTCCACTTATGACTATGGTAATCCTTATGATTTATATTGATATTGATTGTTCCTGATTACTTATTTGTACCCTATGATTATCATTAAGTGTTGTATCATTAAGTGTTTAATTGTACCCTATGACCATCATTTGTGTTGTAAATGTTGTACCTTGATGAAGGTATCTTTTCTTTTGTGTACACTGACAGCATATGCACCAAGACAAATTCCTTGTGTGTCCAATCACACTTGGCCAATAAATTCTATTCTAATTCTATTCTAATAAGCTAAATGACCAGGCAATTAGCTTGCAAAATTTTGAAGCATGCAAGCAGGTTTCTTTTTTCTATGAACAAAGTATTTGTATAGGATGAAAAAAATATAGCTAAAATTTCTTCAAGTTATTTTAACCTGGCATTCTGTTTTGTTATTTTTAGACATACTATGCACTTGCTGTTTATTTATTAAGTCTTACTTCAGTGACAGTTCCATATGTTTCACTGGATTTGAAGTTTACTTTGGAATTGTGCAGTAAATGAAATTACATTTGGCTTCCATTATTAAAATAAGTTGCATTTTTGCAGACATCTTTGTATAATCAGAATATTTTTTTATATCATGGCAGGATTTTTGGCATCATGTGCATAACTTGAGTACAATGACAATTAATATATAGAGCTGCCTTTGGTTTGCTGAGTCTTTTAAAATATATTGGAAACTATTCCTTCCAAAATGTAGACTATTTTACTACATTGTATATAAATACAATGTGGATATGTTTTTTTTAATACATTCACTTTTAAATGCACATATGCAAGAGATTAGAGAAAAATAACTTTGTGAAATAAGGTTTCTTTCAAGTTTTAGCCAACAGTACTAAAAAAAAGATTGCTTCTCTAAGACAAACTTTAAAACTGCTGAAGATATTAATATCTGACACAAAAGGAAACTGGGCTTTGCAAAAAAATTGGAAAGAAAAATCCACTAGTTGAGTACAGGTAATCATTGATTTACAACCACAATTAAGCCCAAAATTTATGTTATTAAGTGAAAATTTGTTAAATGGGTTTTTCCCCATTTTACAACCTTTCCTGCCACAGTTGTTAAGTGAATCACCAAAGTCGTTAAATTAGTAAAATGGTTGTTAAGTGAATGTGGACTTTGCTTGTCAAAAGGTCACAAAAGGGAGATCACAGGACCTCAGGACTCTGCAACTATCATAAATGTGGACCAGTTGTTAAACATCCAGATGTAAATCACGTGACCACGGGAATGCTGCAACGGTCATAAGTGTGAAAAATGGTCGCAAGTCACTTTTTTCAGTACTGTAGTAGCTTCAAATCATCACTAAACGAACTGTCGTATAAGCGGAGGACTACCTGTAGTCAAGATATCTCAAAGCTGACACGATTTTTTCTTTCTTTCTGCCATTTTACCTTCCTAATTCTGCAAAACAAGCACTGAGGTTAAAAAGCACCAACCTGAATGAGGAGTTTATGCCAAAGTTTATTTAACAAGGATTTTCGTTTCCTCTTGCATTGATTTTATTTGTTCTTTACAACCTCCTCCCTCCCCCCCCCCTCACCGCCTCAGTATCGGTGGTGAATTCAGAGGTGAAAAACCAACGCCGGTAGTCTTGCATTCTTCCGCACACCTGGACTGCAGGTGTTCGGACTGACCTTTCCTTACCTCGGAAAAGTTGACGGCCAAAGGGATGATCCCCGCCACATAGCAGCCGATCAGCATAGCGAGGGAGAGCAAACTAATGGATAAAAAATCATCCATGGCCGGCTTCTCCTCCAGGCTCAGCGGCTCAGCAGGGGAATTCGCCCTCGAGGCTCCGAATGAAGCCACATCGGCCAACCACCTTGGCCGAGCTCCTCAGCGGCAGGCAGGCAGGCAGGCAAGCAAGCGGGGCGAGCACCCCGTTTTGGTGCAGAAAGAGAGGAAGCCGAGCGGCTCGACTGCTTTTGTTGCCGAGACTCACGGAAAACCCCCGAGGAGGCCGCTTCTCAAAGTCCCGCTCCGGAGTCCGGCTTCTCTTCTTCCCCTCAGCTGGGCTCCCACTCAGCTCACGCAAGAGGCTCCCCCATTTCTTCAGAGGGAAGGCAGGCAGGCAGGCGAACCAGGCCTCATTACCGAAGCTCAACTCCTCCTCAGCCAATAAGGAATTACACCCATGGAAACAGAAGGCGGGAAGAAAACCCGCCTGCCCTTCCCTCGTCTAACCCGCTATTATCGCTCATCTCCCTCCGCTAGCGCTGTAAAGGCCAAGTGGCAGTCAGCCTTCCACTTCCTCTCCCCAGCTCAATTTCCGGGAGACTTGGCAGTTATAAAGTCCAGCTTTAGTTCTTCTTCCCCTTCCGGCCCAATGTAAGATGGCAGACTTAATAACTCCGGTGTGGTGTTGTGAAGCCTGGGAGCAGCGGTGCCCTTATCAAAGATGGACGCCAGATGACAATTTCCGCCTCCTTTAAAAAAAAAAAAGGGTGTTATGTGGAGGAGGGAAATCTCGCGGGACAAGCATAGAAGCCTCTCTAGCTTCTGAAACCGGAGAGCGAAAGCAACGGCGTCTCTATGGTTTCAACCCGAAGGGTGGGCGTATGTTACAACGCACGAAAGACTAGGTGCCCTGCATCCGGTAGCCGCGGTGCATTGTGGTAAGAGGCGTCGTGGGGAGTTTGTGCTTCGCGCCTGAGCCGAGCGGAACGAGTCGCCATGGTGAGTCGAAGGAGATAAAGCGTGAGCGGCCGCCGTTTTATGAGGCCGAGGCCTGAAAAGGGCGGGCTGAAATTATTTGCAAAAATAATAATAAATAAATAAGGGGGTCCACGTGAATAAAACACCTTCGTCTCGTTACTCCTTCGCAGTGGGCCTGAGGTGGCCATGGCGGCGATGGGAGGTCGGCCAGTTAACTGGGATTCCCCCCCCTTCTTTCCCCCCCTTTCTCTCTCACTTTTTTTTTGTCCCCTGGCCTTCATTGTATTTGCCAAACCCAAAGGAAAAGGCCCGGCTTGAGCGGAGAAGTAACGGTCCCCTTCAGGCAGAGGGAATGTATTGGGACGTTTTGTCACCTGGTGTTTTTTTTTTAATGATTTGAAAGTGAATTGTAGAAAAATCAATCGAAAAGCAATTGATAAAAACGAATAGGAGCAGTAACAGTTGAATTATAATCGGTAGAGCTTTACAGCGGTTTTTTTAAAAAATTCTAATCGTTCTGGAAAAAAATAGGTCGAGAGCCATGTCACCGGAGCCAGTCATGTAGTGTGCATGCATCAGAATAAAACTACACTGGTTTCTGTATGTAAAAATTGTATCAGGAACAAAAATCTTTGCATTTGACAGATCTAACTTTTTAACACTTGTGCAATATTTGTTGATGCCCTTTTAAGATTGTTGTCTTTCCTTTTCAGTCTCATACAATTCTGCTTGTTCAGCCTACCAAACGGCCTGAAGGCAGGACTTACGCAGATTATGAATCTGTAAATGAATGTATGGAAGGTAATTTTTTAAACTAAATGAGATTTAAAGGGCAGTTCATTCGTAGAATGAGCTGAGGCATTTGCAGGAAAATAGCAAATAAACCTTATACTCTTGTACCTTATGCCAATTAAAATAGTACAGGTAGTCCTCAACAGTTCGTTTAGTGACCGTTCAAAGTTGCAACAGCACTGAAAAAAGTTACTGATGGGCATTTTTCACAGTTACAACCTTTCCAGCATCCCTGTGATCATGTGATCAAACTTCAGATGCTTGGCAACTGATTTGTATTTATGATCGTCACAAGATCATGTGATCATCTTTTGGGACCTTCTGACAAGCAAAGTCAATGGGGAAGCCAGATTTACTTAACAACTGTGTTACTAATTTACAATCTGCAGTGATTCCCTAACAACTGAGGCAAGAAAGTTTGTAAAATGGGGCAAATTTCACTTTAAAAATGTCTCACTTAACAACAGAGATTTTGGGCTCAATTGTGATCGTAAATCAAGGACCACCTATAGTTAATTTCAGAGAGCTGCTTCTATGTGCTTAGAAACACTGGTTTGGAATCAAATTGAAAGTATTGCATAATTGTAAAGTCTGTATTAGATTAATGAAGTAAATGTCATTGATGATCCCTGCTCTAGCAGTTTGATACAAGGATATCTTACGATCCCCAATACCCCTCAGCTTTGGGCACTAAAGTCAGTCATGCAGAATAATGAGGCAATATTTAGATTACATGGTATTTAGTAACATTTTCATGTAGAAGGTTGAAAATGATGAATCTATATCTTACTTTTCTTGCAATTCTTATATAAAATTGTAAAGATATTTATATTTATCTACTCACTAATAGATAAATTAACATTTATTCCTAGCTTTAGCATATTTCTCTTCTGATTACTTGTTTGTATTTTTTAACATTCAAGTACTCTGACAACTAGGTGGCACAAACGTGTAATGTAACTGCTAACCATTATTCTTTTCTTTTTTAGGAGTCTGTAAAATGTATGAAGAACACCTGAAGAGAATGAATCCTAACAGCCCTTCCATTACATATGATATTAGCCAGTTATTTGATTTCATCGATGATTTGGCTGACCTTAGCTGCCTTGTGTATGTATCATATAATTTAACATCTACAATTTTACTTCTACAGTTATATATATGCTGTTTGCACATATGTAATTAGACTTCTAATGTTACTGGTCTATGCTTCTGCCTCTTGAATGTGAGAGATATTTAATGAATATTACTCTGAATGTAAATATGTTTTTGAAACAAATATAATTTATGTGATATTGCTTTGGTTATCTAGAAGGTATTTATTTATGAAATTAATATTACCACCCATCTCACAAAATCCCCTCTTAATTTTCATTCACCATTATAAAACCGATGCTTAGATAGCTTATAATTTACTATAAGCCTAAAATTAGGTGACAGTGAAGTACAAAATCCTGATCTGGATTGCATTCAGTATTAACTGGTTGGGACTATTATCAAAATACCAGAATTTCACAGTGTTTGCTACTGATGTTTAATGGTCAATTAATTTTTATTTATTTTTCTGCACTTTTGATTCCTGGTGACTGCCTGGACTAATCCCTGCAGTTTTCTTGATCAGGTGGTTGTTGTTTTTTACGATGATGGTAGTGATGTCATTGCTTTATTCTCAGCTGACTGTGCCTATAACAAGATTTAGAACTCAATCTCTCAGTTTCTAGCCTGATGCCTTAAGTATAACACCAAACTGGCTCGCCAAAGAATGTTTACATGGAGAACATTTCCAATTTATTGACTTGATTAATTTCTTAATTAATAACCTTAATTCCAAGAATGCAACAAAAGTTCATGGAATAAATAGGATATGAGGGAAGTAGTTAATAAAGAGTTAACAAAAACTTATGTGAACCAAAGATAAGTATATCTAGGATGCATAGCTTTCTGCTGTGAGATAAAAACTACTTGTGTATGTTTTATAGTACAATCTAATCCTAATGGAATGTCAACAGTTCTTTATTGAATAATCTCAGTATAGAGAGAAATTGAAACAAGTATTTGAACAGTGGAATTATTTAGGAATACACCAATCCCTATTTTATATTGTACTAATTCACTGGTACACTTTTTTGAGGGATTTGATTTTATGTAGTACTTTACAAATGGCCGATGTAACAGTACAAAATATTATAAAGGCTTAAAAGAAAAAGATTTCCCAGAGTAATGAAAATTGTGCAGTATTATCAGCTGAACAAAAAAATCCCCTGGAGGAGATATATCATAATTGAAACTTTTACCTGATCATTATATTGAAGTCTTCTAGTGTGGACATTTGGACTAGGTACTCTGAAATACTTAGATTTTAGCCAGCTTCATATTGGAGGAGACATTTCTTTGCATATATCTTTTTAGTAGGGCTGTGCAGCAATCTGGATTCACAGAAAAAAAAGGTAATTTGGAGGGCACGTGTCACATCTTTTGAAATCTCCTTAAAATAAGCCTAGATCATTTAAGGACTTTCTCACAGGTAAAAGCAATACCATAAATGTTCCTGCAATGTGCAAATCTCCTTTGCTCTTTCAGTTCCAGATTGCTGCACAGTCCTACTATTTAGTTCCTTAAAGTACAACTAGCCTATTAATTTGAGCCCAGTTTTTCGCTGAAAGTCAGTGCATAGACAAAGTGTATATATTCAGAATAGGATATAGTTTATATTTTGGCGGTCATGCTCTAAACCAGTGGAAGTTTCCAAACAAGTTTCAAGATTTGTAACATGTCAGAATAATGTTATTTATGTGCATATTACAATAGTATGCATAATCACAGAGAGGTGATCTCTCTTTTGGAGGAGCAACAACTTAACACTAAATTTGAGCATCCAAGCATTCCCTGAGTAAGAATTTTCCGATTAATAAAGAATAAAGCTTTACTTCTTTTGTTGGGCATCTAACATCAGTACTTCTATTTTACCTGCAATGAAATCGGTTTTCTAGTCCTAGACCTCTCCATTACTATTGTTTCAACACTTCTGTTGTCTTACTGAATTCTCTTGTGAAGAAGAAATAAATGGGTGTCATTGGTGATACTTTATTATGAACTTCTAAGCAACATTACCCATTTAATTAGAAGATTATGGAAACCATGGAGTAGTGGAGTATACTAATTGCTAACTCCAGT